>NC_046364.1:18997846-19152214 GCF_011125445.2 Fundulus heteroclitus | reverse complement strand
CTCAAATGCACCAAATAATTACATAAAAATACGGGATGAGCTGTAGTAGTGTGTCAGCAGCAACCAAAGCGACATTACCGTTCAAAACCACTAAGGGGCGCCATTGACTTATGGATGTTTGTGAGCAGACCTTAATGCGTAACCGCTCTGTTTGGATACACCACCACCCCGTCATCACAACAAAAGAAGCGCAAATATGACGCAAACAACATGCTTATAAAGTTTTTTTAAGTTATTTCTTTAATATTATGTTTGCTGATTTTATTATGGCCAAACACAGTGTTGCTCCTCGCAGGGTCTAACCATGCGTAATGTGGCATGGAAGCAAACAAAGCATAGGAACAACTCACGACTGGTTTTGCGGATTAGTGCATGAGTCCAGTCGACCTTCTTTCAGCTGATAGTACCAGCGGTCTGAACCGAGAGATCCAGAACCTGCTGGCTGCTCAAACTGGGGGTGACCTGACTTAGGCATGTCCAAACAACCCCTGTCCACCCCAGACTCTAACACACCCCCTCTTCTGGCACAACACTGGCAGTGACATATTAATGTTAGGAGTTTAATTTTTTATCAGTACGCTGGCTTTGTAGGATACATTTCTCATTATATGTCAAGATAAATCCACTTGCCGTTGATATGAGGACCATAAAATTATTTTTTCCTCATGTTATGGCTTTGAGGACAACTCTGATCTGTGGGCGTTGCTCCCAAAGCCTCAGCTCCAGCCAATTTCATTGTAATTCTGTCACCACTGAGAAAATAAAACGTTTTCCGCCCGTTAAGAAGCGATGGGGCTGTGCGCAAGCCTGCTTGTGATGGAATTACACCCTCTGATGCGCCTCAGGGGTCCGTTTCCAAGTCAAGTGGAATGACTCGCAACTCGTGATCGCCCCCTCACTCTCTCTGTAGTACCACCAGACCTTAAAGGATGCTTCCCCCCCTTTTAGAAATCTCTCTGGGCAGCTTGTAGTTTAGTGTAGAGGTAGATTTTGCAAACAGGTTCAGCCCTCTTTAAATCTCTGCAAACCAGTTAGACTAATGGGACACTGATTTTTGGAAAACTGGTTGATTTCCGTTTATTTTATTTATCTGTCAAATGATTATGGATAAAGTTCCAGCAGTGCAGAAAAAAAGGAGAAAGGATTTCATACCTTACTTTTTGGGCTTTGTCCTTTTTCTGTATGCCTCTGTTCATCTTGTGTCATTTACAGCAAAAACCGCTCAGGAAAACCACTCTGTCAGGGTTCGCCGGGCTCTTGGTAAGCACATACAAGTATCCTGATTTGTGCGAGGGATTAGGGTTTTGTTTTTCTAATCAACCAAAAGAAGCTTTGTTTATTCAAACCCAAAGTAATGAAGAAGGGGGAAAAAATCAGAAAGGCATGAGCATAAAGGCTGGGCTTATGTCTTATTGAGATGATGGGGTTTTCAATTGTTTGGCTAAATCTAAAATTTGTCATGTTTTTGAAATCAGTTGAACGTTTCTTTCAGGCTTTGTGAAATACTTTTTAACTAAATATATGTTTCTGATACATATACTTCTTTAACCAACTTATGAAATGTGATTTGATCAGCCTTTGGAGACCGGAATGTGATATTATTGCTGTCGCTTGTTGTTGGTAAAGAAAAGACTCAATGGAAATGTAACATCTAGGTCTACTTTAAACTGTTTACTGATAAAAGTTGTGAAGCACAAGTTAAAAAAAAAAAGGCATATAAAAAAAGCTAAGGAATATCCTCATAACGACACATAGTCTTGAGAAAAGGATGCCAACAGAAAAAAAGTAAAAAATGTGAATTAAAAAGAGGTGATGTCTGGAGGTAATCTGTCAACTACTTTGCTAAAGAAACAGTTACATTAAACAGTAATATTTCCATAAATTTAAAGTATACGCTGCACACCAGCAATGACACTCTTTGAATCTTTGGTATATGTGCACGTAAAGAAAAAAACATAAAAACTTCAATCCACTTTGAAGCTATTCTTGCTTTCTTGTGTAGACAGGATATTATGAAAGATGATTTATCAGGCAGGCAACTTTATATGTATATGTCGTGTGTATACACATACACAGCGCCGCTAAAAAGTGGTTAGTGGTCACAACCCCTGTTAAAAGTCCCAGTTTTTGACACTGTAATAAATCATTTAAAAAGTTTTACAGCTTACATCATATTTTAGAATTCGAGTGCAAGGCTAATACATTAATCAGAGGAAAAAATATGAAAATGAAAATCTGGAATCTCTGGCTGCATAAATTAAAAGTAATGGTTTGTTAAAGTTGGATTCGGTTGCAGCACTGATTGTCCTTGAGCTCACGCCTAAGCCCAGCCATTCTGTGGCATTTTCCTGACCTTTGCATTCCAGCTAAAGCTGTAGATTGCAAAGAGATTTCAAAGGATCAACGTTTATCATTGCACAAATGACTATGGAGAAAGGTTCAGTCTTGCCTTTTTCATTTTTAAGTGACCTTGAGTGCTGTGAATGATGCCTTTAAATAAAATGTAATAAATTAAATTGTATTATGAAGCATTATATATTTGACCACAAGGACATTGCAAAAGGGACACTGCAGATACTGGACAATTGATTTGTATTTCTTTCTCACATATTTGTTCGTTTTTCAGTAACATTGCAACTGACAGATTCTATATTTTGTGTGGCAAAAGATTTGAAATAATTTAAAATCACTTTTACATCAGAACAGCTTGGAAGTTATGTGTACACTTTTGAAACGCTGGAAACAAGATTTCATTATCAGAGGTGGTCAACACCTGCCTCCACCCTTAAACACAATGCCTTTTATATTAACTTATTTCTTTATCAAATGACACAACTGTCAACAAATCTTAAATATGCAAATCAAAGCCTTTAATTTAAAAGGATGTAATCCTACAACCAATGCTCATCACAAACTTTAAATGTTTCTTTAAATCCAGCAGATTTCTGTGTAATAACTAAGCTCTAGCTTTTATAGCGTTAGTCTACAGATCACATTTTAATTTAACATAAGAAAAATATGAGACATAACAAAACATAAGGGTTGTACAAAGATTTAATTATGAATAAAAATTAGTCAGGAATTTCATTTGGAACAGAGTAACTTATGTCAATAATTCAGACAACATTGTCAGATTCTCCACGCTGCCTACGAGTTGTTTGATCAGACAGATTTTCTCAGCGATAACACGTAATCAGTGTGTTTGTTTCCGGATGTTTTTAGAGAATGACTCAGAATGCATCGCACCACAAGCCTCTGAGTTTCCTGATGGTTTCTTCACGGTGCAGGAGAGGAAGGACGGGGGCCTGGTCATTTATTTCATGCTCATATTCTACATGTTTCTGGCTGTTTCCATAGTCTGTGATGATTACTTCCTGCCATCTTTAGAAGTAATAAGTGAACGTAAGCTCCATAAACATCTTGTGTAATATTTTTGTGTTAAAGGTGTGCTAAGTTCCGTTTGTGTTATTATGTTGTTATATAACTTTATATTACTTGTATTTGATTTAATAAGGAATCGAGAGTCCATAAATAAATTTTTTTTAACAATTTAAAGGATTTACTATTTGCTCCCTGCTAAATTATTCAATTAAATTCAATTCACAACACGCCAACTCTAGACTCAACTTTAGAAAGTCGAATTAAATCAAATCATCTGTTAAAAAGGTTTCCTATCTAAGGAAACCCAGCAGATTGCATCAAGTCTTAACAAGAAGCATTTACTCCTCCTGAAAGAACGTAGAGCCACAGTGGACAGTCATCTGCATTATCGATGGCTTTGCAGCAATCCCTCATACTGAGCATGCAAGAAGCAACAGTGGAGAGGAAAACTCCCCTTTAACAGGGAGGAAAACCTCCAGCAGAACCAGGCTCAGTTCATCTGCCTTGACCGACTAGGGGTTAGAGAAGACAGAGCAGAGACACAACAAGCACAGAAGCACACATTGATCAGGAATCCTTTCTATGTTATATGGTAATGGCAGATGATCTGTCTTCCCTGAATGGTCTCAAAGCTAACAGAACGCCAGACCAGGTGTACCCACTATTAAGAGAAAAAATACATAACAAAAAGTTAAAAGCTGAAATAACAACAAACTTAGCAAATTGGAGAACAGTAGGAGAACTCAGCAGAGTGAGAAATATAGATATTTATGTCCTCCAGCAACCTAAGCCTGTAGCAGCAGCTACCCTAACCCTACCCCTACCTACAGAGATAGCTCAGGATAACCTAAGCCGCTCTAACTATAAGCTTTGTCAAAGTTCAAAGTACTTGCTATTTAAACGAGTGTTGCAGAAATCCCTGGAGAATATTTTTCAAAGGCTCTCTTTATTTGGAAGGGTTTTGTTGCCTCAATCTCGGGTCCAAATGACATTCTGCTCAATAAATTCCAGTTAAAACCAGCTGGTGATGAAACTGCCTGGCTGGTCTGAGGGCCCGTGACGTTCACTGATAACTGCAGTGCCAGGACAAAGGTGCTCGCTCGAGTGTCAGACGCTGATTGTGTAAGCTGCATGCTGCCGTTGGGATTGTTTTAAGGCCTCTGAATACTGGTGCTGAAACAGCTGCTACCTCACTTCTGTTATGTGGTTTTTATTGCATGGTAATCTTGCCATTACATCATTTCTTTAGTTTTCATTAATTTTAGGACTTTTGAAAGATTGAAACTATATATTTGTATCACAAGCGACTCACTGTGGCTACACGCCACTCATTTAGGAGGAGTGAATGCAGCAAGTCAGTGGCTCAATGCAACCTACTGGGTTTCCTAAGTTGCAAAACGTTTTAACCAATCTGTCTGTGGGATTGGATTAAATTGACTTTTAAAGTGCCTTGAGATGACATGTGATGTGAATTGGCACTATATGAAGAAACTGAATAGAACAGAATTTAATTAATAGTAAATCAAGCTCAAAAATACAAATTTCAAACTATTTTCAAGCATTTTCCTCTAGCGGACACAGAGAGGTCAGGTGATTCTCACATTAGAGACATTAGAACAGACAAACGGAGCCAGACTAAGGTTGCATGGGCCTTTAAGCAGAATTTATTTAAGGGGAACCACTTCCTGTCAAGTGATCATTAGTTCACATAACTTATGAACCCAACAGCATTTCCAATATACAGATTAAAAAATACCAAGTACAAAATGTAATAGTGGAGATAATGTTTAGTTTTCTGACATAATTATTTGGTGTGGCTGTGTAAAATTTAATTTAAGCTTCTCCCCTCCTTCCTAGCACCACCAAACAGGAGGAGCTGGAAATCATTTATTAATCACTAATTTGCAAAACAGTTGCACAACAAAATCTGACCCTTGCAGGGATGCAAGCAGCAGAAATGACTACACCAGCAGCATTATATTATGACCGTTATGGCGTACTTAGCAAACTTTGTGTGAACATTTTTGGCATGTTGAAAACCGGTGCATTTGTCAATGTATCATCAAAAATAATATTATACCATCTAAAATAGTTCTAAACACTTTAAATCTGTTATATTGAAATCGTCAAGCTTAAAAGTAGTCTATTTTTTTCCTGAGATCTATTAACTACGTAACAACAAAAGCACCCTGCTTAGTTTGCTCATGTTTGGGCCGGCACTGTAGATGAATATTTAGCATTCTTATTTAACCAAATGAATTACAGTAGAAATCTCCAGATCAGCTTTCCCGCTGGCTATGTTTTAGACAAACGGTGACTGCTTAACTGAATTGTTTCTATTTAAAACTAAATTAAGACGGAGGGGAAATGATTACACGAATGTCATCAAAAACATGAGGCATAACCCTGAAATTCTAACTTGTTTGTTGTTTTGTAGATTATGAGTTTATTTTTTTAATTTATCTCTTGGGTCTCTCTCAGGTCTGGGACTGTCTCAGGATGTTGCAGGAGCTACATTCATGGCAGCAGGGAGTTCTGCACCTGAACTGGTCACAGCCTTTCTGGGTAAACAAGCATAGGAACAACATTTGTATGCATATTATGCACTATGTAGAGTAGACTATCGATCGATCGATAGTCTATAGATAGATAGATAGTCGGACATTCTGCTTATGAATTTTTGCGATAGATAGATAGATAGATAGATAGATAGATAGATAGATAGATAGATAGATAGATAGATAGATAGATAGATAGATAGATAGATAGATAGATAGATAGATAGATAGATAGATAGATAGATAGATAGATAATGACCTAGTAACCTTGCCTGCTCTTTGTCTTTTCCACTATTTTTTAGAAATCCTTCCTTATTGCTCCTGGATCCAAAGCCAAACTTTTTCATGTGCTTCCTTCATCAGGTGTGTTTGTGACCAAGGGGGACATTGGAATCAGCACCATTGTGGGATCTGCTGTGTACAACCTGCTCGGAATCTGTGCGGCCTGTGGACTTTTGGCCTCTATGGTACATTTTAACAACAAACTCACAGATCCCGGTAGAGGGTACCCGTCTCCCACCGCCTTTTGTATGACAGCTGTGTCTTTACTTGGTCAGAAATTGCATGGCCATTTCGCTTTACACATAATAAAAGCATTTATTTTGCTTCCCTTATCAGGCGGGGCGTCTCACCTGCTGGCCCCTGTTCAGGGACTGCCTGGCATACGGAATCAGTGTTGCTGCCGTTATTGGGATCATTTCCGATAACAAGGTGTTCTGGTGAGTTTGTGTGTGCTTGATTTATATGCAGTGACTCAGCAGCTGATGGTTACATGATCTTCAGACCTTGCACAACCTAAGAAGACTGGTTATAAAAGACAAATATAGTTGTTTATTGCAAAGCAATGACCCGGAGAATGTGGAAACACATCACAAAACAAACGTACAGTCCTTTCATGTCTTTGATTTATCACTTGGACAGTTTACAGCTATGTCGGTCCAAAATAAAACAATCAACATGACAATTCAACGTGTTGTAAAAGCTCAAATGCTATATATTCTTATGTGTATAATGTGATTAAATATTATACACATAATATAATAAGGATTTTAACATTATGCTGGGTTCCCTTAGAAGCTCTGATCTGGCAAACAACGCCACACCAGAGTTGATTATTTTGGTAGTTTCGATGCTAGCTATACTATTTTCCACTTCTGTTTCATGGATTCAAAAAGCAAAGAAACATTTTTCACAAAAACACATTGTGCAGTGCTATATGTGTCACCACAGACAATCAGTAGAGGTGATAAATAGTTCAAACCTGCACGTTTAACTTAATTTTATATGTGGAGCTGGGATGTTGGATACCAAACAGGGGGCAGGCAGCTTGGTGAACACCAAGTCAAAATTCTGATTTCAGGGTCTCTAATCTACTTATTCTCCCCATAACAGGGGATTTGAAAAATAAAAATAATACAATTTTCTCCAGATCTATTTAGGAAGTAACATTTCCTCAAAGTGTGTAATGCTGTGTTGACTTGTCTCAGAAGTCAGATTTGGAAACTACATCCACAAGAGTTAAGCGTGTTCTAGTTGCAAGTCAGAGAAACATTGGGCTTTGCTCATTGTTGTGGCACTAACTACCATTAATTGTACAAGATCATAAAGTATTTCTACTTGTCATCAGAATTACAACTGCAGAAAATGTGACTTTCAAGCAATACTACACGCTAGAATGACACAGATTTACTTGTGTTGGTTGTAACCAGCTACAGGGCAGACTCATGCCCAGTCATGCTATCTTTTCTTAATTCATTCATGTAATCAGGCTGTGCCATCGTTGGTAACAAACATTGCGTTCAAGTGTTTGGAATAACCAATACCATCACTGTAGAGGAATTTTGGTGCTCTGAATTTGGATAAGGCCACTTAAAAACCCTAATTTCTGACTTGGGCCTGCTGGTGTGCTTTGGATAATGGTCTTGCAGCATTAATGTTTGCTCGAGGTAAAAGCTATAAACTCATAGTCGGACATTCTGCTTATGAATTTGTGCTATGAGACCAGAAATCATGGTTCTATCAATTACTGCAAGTTGTCGCGGTCCAAACCATCTTACTACCATGTTTTGACTGTCGTTATATTTTTCTATCCCCTGTGGGGTTGCGAGGGATGCTCGTGCCCATCTCCAGCCGTCAATGGGAGAGAGGCGGGTTTGAGCTAACCCTGTCTCTCCTGAAATCTACAATCAACTCCTTTGGAGCAGTGATAGTTCAGTCCCCTGTGGAGCTCCTGTGTTGCCGACCACCTGGTTAGACACACATTCCTTTGGTCTCTCAAAGGTAGTCATTGATCCAGGTGATTGTTGAGGCCTCCACCTGAGTCTTCTGGGGTTTCCGTCAAAGCAAACCAGGCTGAATTGTGTTAAATGCACTGGAGAAATTAAAAGAAACCCGATCATCACTGTGCTGCCTGTTTTGTCCAGATGACAGTGGGTTTGTTGAAGAAGGTGTGATGTTTGTCTTCAACTCCAACTTCATGGTGACAAACTGCAGGGGCTCCTGGTATGTGCTTGTGTGCTTACTCAGGTGGACCATCGGGAGTCGCTCCAGGATCTTCCTGATGTGCGTTGTCAGGGCAACAGGTCTATAGTTGTTAATGATTGAAGGGTGAGTTTTCTTCAGTATCGGAGCAAGGCTGGATGTCTTCCACAACAATAGAACCTTCTTGGGTCAGGCTAAGGTTGAAGAGAATACCAGCTGCTCTGAACAGACCTTCAGGATTCTGGTGCTGACACCATCTGGACCTGCAGCCTTGTTACAGTTCAGTCTCTTCAGCTGCCTCTTCACCTGACTTCTAGAGACAGAAAAGTGGGAGGGGAGGCACAGGGAGCAACAGCATCTCCCAATTTGGTTTAAGGCAAACTTGTAGCAGAACAATCCACAACTGAGGTGGAAGATGGAACATTTAAGGTCTGACAGGAAAGCTGTGTGTCAGAGAAGGGTGGGATGTCTGTCTGGCTGGAGACAAGAGAGGAGGATGAGCTTGTTCCTGAACTGAACCTATTAAAGAATGGGTCCAGCTCATTGGCCCTGTCCAGACTTCCATCTATATGAGCCTTTTGCTTGATGTTTACCTGATGGGATTTGTTGCATAATTGCGTAAGCGAGTTGCTTCCTCAGTTTAGGTTTTGCTAAAATTCAGTGCCTCAAAATTAGATTTCTTACCTGAAAATACTCATAACCCAGTTTTTTTGACAGTAGCTTTCATCTTTCTTTGGTAACATAGACTGTTTATAGATGACAAGGCCAGCATACGTTGGGCTCAAGGTGTGAAGAACAGCAGCAGTACAAGATAGATGGATGTTCGAGATTTTCTGAAGACGGTCTCCCACAGAGATCTAAACCCACAAGGCTGTCCACTTTTTTTTCCAGCAGTAAGCGAATGTCAGCTTCTAACCTGCATGTACTGTCGACAGGTACGAGGCAGCCTGTCTACTGCTGGTCTACGGCGTCTACATCGTGGTTCTGTGCTTTGACCTCCGCATCAGTGAGTTTGTCCTAAGGAAGCTGAGCCCTTGCTGCACCTGTCTAAGTCCAGGTTCTGCTGAGAAGCACGAGACGCAGCCTCTAATGGGCTGGAACGATGACACCAGCCTGCGGGTCCGCGGACGCTCCAGAACAGACAGTGGTATCTTTCAAGATGATTCAGGGTACTCTCACCTGTCGCTCAGCTTGCACGGTCTCAATGAGATCACTGAAGGTACATTTTATTTTAGTTGTTTTAGAATAAGTCATTCTCAGCAGCTCCAACCGTGTAACAGAGCTTGCTGCCAACCTTCCTCCCAACAGAGCAAAAAAGTGTCTTTGCTGTACCAGAGAGTGACCTTAAAAGGATCTTATGGGTTTTGGCTCTGCCCATCATCACTCTGCTCTTCATCACCATCCCTGACTGCAGAAGACGTTTCTGGAAACGGTGGTTCATGATAACTTTCCTGATGTCAGCGGTCTGGATATCAGCTTTCACATACATGCTGGTCTGGATGGTCACTGTTGTGGGTGAGTAGCCTCTTTTAAGGGGATCTGACTACTATAGATTTCTTTTTCTTTTTTCCATTGCAGAATAAGCATTCTTTAATGTATAAAAGCATCATAAACTTAAACTATCCATAACCCACAAGAAATTGAAACGTCAATGCTGTCCCCCCAGTGTACATTTTCAGCATAAAGTAGTAGTAAACCAGCACCATCCTGAGTAAACCATTGTTGAGCTCAAGTGTTTCAAGACTTGTGGGAAAAACCGTCTACTTTGCAGAGTCACATGTGGGTCTGCTGGTTCATTCCTGAGATGCCATTGTCCCGGAGAATGGGGGGGTTGATACACTGTAACTCCAGTGGGCTCTGTGCCTAGCCAGTCAGGGCTGGATTATAACGCTGCCCCTGAGGAAACCCAAGTCATGTGAGCGCAGAATGTACATACATGGCCCGGCAACCGCATTAAGAACAGATTCAGTCTATACAACAATGATGTGAACTTCAAAGATGAACCAAGATCTCGCTGAAAGGACAAAGAAATCATGCGATAGCCGTAGGTCTGATGATGCATAATGTGATTAGTATCCTAACAGAAGAGCTAAAACAAAAGAGCATGAACAATAAATTATGCACACTCTTTTAAACTGATGAGCCGCAAAACGGCTTAATTGCCCCCAGATTACAAAGCACCAACTATGAAGACTGATTACGTGAATGGTTGTTAACATGATCGCTCTGGAAGGCCTGTTGTTTCAATAAACCTCGAGTCCCTTCAAAGCCAATGTGTCGCTGGTATTCCTTCCTTTCACAGGTGAAACCCTCGGCATACCAGATACAGTTATGGGACTCACTCTGCTTGCTGCTGGAACCAGCATACCTGACACCATAGCCAGTGTGATGGTGGCTAGAGAAGGTAATAGTGTAACAAAGTGTTAACGTGCCAACAGGACAAAGGCGGTCAGCATCTAACCCTGTTTTTTGTTTAATCAGGGAAAGCCGACATGGCCATGTCCAACATCGTGGGGTCCAATGTTTTTGACATGCTGTGCCTGGGCCTGCCCTGGTTTATCAGGACTGCCTTTGTGGACACCAACACCCCGGTAGAAGTGAACAGTACTGGACTGATCTTCATTTCAGCAACGCTGCTTCTTTCCATCGTCTTCCTTTTTGTAGCAGTGCACGTCAACGGATGGAGACTGGACTGGAAGTTGGGAATTGTTTGTCTTATCTGCTACATCCTCTTTGCCACCATGTCCATTTTATATGAATTAGGGATTATTGGGAATAATCCCATACGACTGTGCAGTGACTAAAACCTGACCTCAGAATTCAAGACATATTTTCTGAGACCAACAGCCAAAATGGCCTCAGAAAAATGTTAAGCTGCTCAGATCAACAAATGTCGAGGGGAAATGGTCCTGGTTGTGAAAATACCATGCAAGAGTACGCCTGTGTTTGGTTACCTGTAGATCTTTATGCAAGATCCAAGTCTGTCAAATAAACTTAACATCCTAAGAACGGTCAGCTCTCAATGTGTTGGTGAGTCAGAAATGCAGCCTGATAAGATTTTATAAGCAGGGAAGAAAAGCCATAAAGAGTTAAAAATATTCCACTCATCCTGTTACAAACATAATCCCTGACAGGTCTGTCATCAGACAGAGGCGTGATTAAAAAAACAGGAGTCCACCTTCCTCAAATGCACAAAACTATGCAACTATTAGTCATCTGTGACAAAAATTTTCCATGAATTTGGAGCTAACACACATGGGTGTTGAGAAAAAAAAATTAGGCTCACTTTACAAGTTAAAGAAGAGTCCAAACAGTTTAAAAATTAAAAAGTTTATTTGTTCAAATAAACTGCCTGACAAATTATAACTGGGTTTATAAAACAAAGGTAAAACAGCTATGTAGTATATAACCAAAAATGAAACCAGGGACAAATGAAGTCATAGTGTTTTTAAAACAAAACAATGATTGGTACGGGGCCTGAAAGTGTTACTGGGGTTCTACAAAAATCTCTCAAGCGTTGCGATCAATGCGGACGTCCACTTCTCGACCATTGATCTTGGTTCCGTTCATCATCCTGCAGGCCTTCTCTGCGCTCTCTGGACAATCAAACCTCACCGTCCCACAACCCTTTGACCTTCCATTCTCCATTTTGATTTCCGCATACATTACTGGACCTGCGGGAAACAAGAGTTACCAATAACTTAATGCCGCAACTAGACTATTACAAAAATATTCAATGTTAAGGCTGTAAATATAACCCATTGGTTCATAGATTAATTACTATGAAAAACCAAGGGATCAAACAACAAAATGTAATTCATACCGCAATGACTAAACTTGTCTTTCAGCTTTTGCCATGTCAGGTCATAGGACAGCTGCAACACAAAATAGCTCAATCAGTAGGTCACAAAAACAGAATCCTAACGTTAGACATAAACTAGAGATGCACATATCATCCGGCCACAGATTCAGCTCATTTTTCCTTGATCAGCGCTAATCAGTGATCAATAGATCAAATATAAAAATCTAATTTTTTTCCCCCCTTTTCATTTAATCAAAACAATTTTCTTTCTGGAAGGAAATTAATCAACGACATGCACTTTGAAACTGACTACGTTGGCAGGTCAGACCTTAAAAAAAAAATGGAAATTGATGCCAGGAAGGAACAGCCTGATCAGTGCATCTCTAATATACAAGTAATATCTATACTGATAAAATGGCAACGGACAATTATTTAGCTCGGAGCTTAATTACTAACATTTATTTAATTATACTCTATTATACTTTGGAGGCTTTAGCCATATAAACCACACTTACATTTCGCACAAATATCTGACAGCCGCCTTTGGATCCCGATCCCCTGTCTGACATGCCTCCACCCATGTGTCCGTAGCCTCCAAAGCCACGGTTCATGTCCATTCCTGACATGCCTACTCGGTCAAAGCTGGAGCCCATTCTGTCCATGGACATACTGCCCATTCCACCACCTGTTATATACAAAGACACCCATGTTTGTTTTAACATGGTAATGGGTCTCAGCCCTGCAACATCTGTTTAATTGCAGGTATACAGGGTTCCTGAAGGTGTCACCAACTCACGTTTAAGACTTAGGACCATTATGACTTAAATTTAGGACCTATAACAAAGAAACTACCAAAAATACTCCAGCCATAAAATTACTTGCAAAAGTGAATTTACTCAATTGGACTAAAAGATATTATATAAATGACTATTTCTCATAAAACTCCAACCTTGACATTTTTTTACAGTTCCTACTGCAGTGTAAACATATCAGCAAAAATACTGCAGGTTGTTTTTAAATCAGGCATACCGGTACGTAATGGTACCTATTTTCGCTACTTTTCTGTGTTTATGTAGTAAATGTTTGTTTATTAATAAAAGCTAAAAAATAAAATAAAAAAAATAACAAATTTCTGAATGAGCCTTATTTAATACTTTATTAATCTGAATATACTACCTGAATCCACAGCACAATAAAGGACAGTTATCAGAGGCACAGAGTAAACGAGGTGAACATGGGATTGAAGCCGTGTGGGAATAAAATTCAGGGAAGTTTTAGTGCAACGGTTTCAAAGAAGAAAAAAAAAATACTAAAAATATTATATGTTATTCAGCTTTGTAAATCAGGGTGGGATGAGGGAACAGAGAGGCTCTCCTCTTTGCGCTCTGACTACAGGCGAGTTTCACGATGAGGCATCAGCTGCTGTAACTCTCAGACTCTGCACTCACTGTCAGGTATTTTGGTCCACTGCTCATTAGCAAAGTGCTTTCATTTGTTTGATTTATTTTGTTGATTACTCTTGTCAACCACAGTTAAAAAGCAATGTCTTGTTTTACAACATTTTAATTTAGATATTTTTCTTCTATTATCATTATTACTATAACTACCTTTTTCAGTTTTTAATTGAGTGAATGGAAGGGTAAGAATAAATTTGAGGATGACTGTACATAGTTGGATTTCAAATTTGAAAGGCAAATGTATTTTGTCACAAAATAGGTTAATAAGTATAGAACCATATGTGAATGCCCAGCATTCACACCAATTTCATACGGTACATCCAGGGAAACATCGTTAACGTTAATTTGTTGAGCTAGATCTCATAATGGAGCCAGCTAGTGAAGTCACTAAAAGCTAAAAGTTAGCTTGAGTCAGTCAACATCACCTTACAGCTTCTCAAACCGGTCCCTTCAACATCGGCCGAAGTCCAAGCATCCAAATCGCTGAGCCTCAACTGTTGTCTACTCTCGGGTCAGCCCATGAATCCCGCTCTGATCAGCAGAGTCCAATCAGTTAGAAGGGAGCCTCATTAAAGCTCCCTTCATGCGCTATCATCCACTATCAGTCGCGCTTCGTGCCGCTCTCATGTAGTCGTAATGATACTCTGTGTGATAACCCCCGCCCCCTTTTGCCATCGGATTCACATAGGTGACCGATTTCGTATTCAAAACGGCGATTTTCGCCGAAAGGTGAGTGATTTTCATGTCTGTTTTATACTGAGCGCTTGTGTTTCATATGCATAAGCATTTAGGGACAGGGAAAGTTAAACAAATTAATTTTTACCATACCTAATCCACTTCCCATGTGTCCCATGCCTCCTCCAAAACCACCACCTAAAGGACAGAAGGTGCATTGGTCCAGATTAGATCACATTTAAAACAGCCACATTACACAATTAAGAGCCAAGTATGATGAGAAATTAAAATGAGTCTTGAGAATAAAAATGCAACAGTTATGTTGTGAATAAGGCAGAAAAATGCCCTGGAAGGATAAATATATGACTTACCCATTCCTCCAAAGGAATCCCCAAATCCACGGTTCATGGGCATGTCGAAGTCCCGATCCAATCCACCCATTCCTGATCGATACATATCTCCACAGATTAAAGAGTTATTTTATGCTGGAGTCTCCAGTAAATCTTTGTGTTTTTGATCTGTGCACAACTAAAGTTTAAATGCTCACTTACCTCCCATTCTGCCAACTGGTGCCATGTCTCTGCCTCCAAAGCCTCCCATACTGCCCATGCTATCCATGCCGCCGTACCCTCCACCCCCACTCATTCCTGGTAAACACAGCACCAAGTAGGATCAGTTTCATTTTATTAACAGGGAAAGCCAATCTAGAAAAGAAACCTTACCTCCACCAAGTCTGCCAATTCCTCCGTAACCTGAATCCATACCTGTGGCAGGAGGACATCTCAGTGAGGCTACATCAAAGTGCATACACTGAATGCACAAAAAAATAAATATATTTATTTAAAACGTATCAAAATTAGCTCACATTTGCTTGTCTTTGCATTAAATTAGGAGAAGCGGCAGAGTCAAACTGTGAGCAATGAAAACAAGCACCCAGAGTTCATTTACAGGTGCAGGTCATACAATTAGAATATCATGAAAAAGTTGATTTTAATTTTGACAATTAGAACTGACAACTAATGAAAACCTCAAATTCAGCATCTCAGAAAATTTTAATATTATGAAAAGGTCCGATATTGAAGACCCCTGGTACCACACTCAGCTAATTAACTCAGAACACCTGCAAAGGCCTTTAAATGGTCTACCTGTTTAGTTCTGTAGGCGACACAATCACAGGGAAGACTGCTGACCTGACAGTTGTCCAAAAGACGAACACTGACACCTTTACAAGGAAGGAAAGACACAGAAGGTCATTGCTAGAGAGGCTGGCTGTTCCCAGAGCTCTGTGTCCACGCACATTAATAGAGAGGCAAAGGAAAAGATGTGGTAGAAACAAGTGTACAAGCAATAGGGATGACCGCACCCTGGAGAGGATTGTGAAACAAAAGCCATTTAAAAATGTGGGGGAGATTCAGAAAGAGAGGACTGCAGCTGGAGTCAGAGCTTCAAGAACCACCGGACAGACGTATGAAAGACCCGGTTTCAGCTGCAGCATTTCTTGGCTCAAGTCACTCTGGAACAAGAGAGTCAGAAGTGTTTCGCCTGGGCTGAAGACAAAAAGGACTGCTGCTGCTGAGTGGTCCTAAGTTATGTTCTCTGAAGAAAATAAATGTTTCATTTCCTTTTGAAATCAAGGTCTCAGAGTCTGGAGGAAGAGAGGAGACACAGAATCCACGTTGTTTGAGGTCCAGTGGAAAGTTTCCACAGTCAGTGATGGTTTGGGAAGCCATGTGATCTGCTGGTGTTGGTCCACTGGGTTTTCTGAGGTCCAAGGTCTACCAGAGAGTTTTAGCTCCCTGCTGCTGACCAACTTTATGGAGATGCTGATTTTATTCCCCAACAGGACTTGGTACCTGCACACAGTGCCAAAGCTACCAGTACCTGGTTTAAGGACCGTGGTATTCCTGTTCTTAGTTGGCCATCAAACTCACCTGACCTTAACTCTATAGAAAATCTCTGAGGTATTGTGAAGAGGAAGATGTGACACACCAGACCTAACAATGCAGAAGAGCTGAAGGCGTCTATCAGAGCAACCTGGGCTCTCAAAACACCTGAGCAGCGCCACAGACTGATGGACCCCGTGCTACACCACATTGCTGCAGTAATCCAGGGAAAGGGAGACCCAACTAAATATTGAGTGCTGTACATGCTCATATTTTTCATGTTAAACTTTTCAGTTAGCCAACATTTCTGGAAATCCTGCTTTTATATTGGTCTTAAGTAATATTCTAATGTCCGAGATACTGAATTTGGGGTTTTCATTAGTTGTCAGTGATAATCACAAAATTAAAAGAAATAAACACTGGAAATATATCAGTCTGTGTGCATTGAATGAATATAATATACAAGTTACACTTTTTGAATAGAATACAGGGGGAAAAAATCTGTTTTCATGATATTCTAATTATATGACCAGCACCCGTATAGTGCTTTTTGCATATTTTGGCATTTGCAAAAACTGACCTCCAGGTCCCATAGAGCCCATTCCTCCTCCACCAAGGCGGTTTGCATTTATAGGCTGTCCTCCAGGCCCAAGACCCATACCAATGCCACCTAGGCCCCCTACGACACAGCAGAAAAGGAGAGAAAGTTCAAGAAAAAGGTTGAAATTACAACTTTTACAATACAACTGCATTTAAAAGCAGTAATCACGACTGTTTCGCACTTCAATCAAAGCAAAATTTTCACAATAAAAAATGCCTTGCAACACTAGTTTTTACTTTCGTGTGTCTAATATTTTCAAAAGCTGGTATTAAAAAAAAAAGGCTCAATGTCTGCTACTCACGTGGCAACGGTGTTGCTTTTTCTACTGGACAGAAATCATCAGGGGGAAGAGACTTTTCATCCTGCAAGTCCAGACAAGACATTTTTATCTTTTGTACCTCTAGTCTCTACAAGGCTTTAGATACTACAATGTTAACATTTAAACTCAACCTACAATTTTCACATGCATCTGCCTTTCAAACAGCATCTGGCCGTTGAACATGGCTGACACAGGAGTTAAGGTTAAAGGCAGAATGAAACATTTGTCCAGCGTTGCTGTGCTTTTGGTAATATTCGGTTTATAAAGGATACATATGGCCTGCACAGCTTCCAGAGGCTGCTCGAAGGTAACGGTCCCCATTCCCCGGCTCTTTCCATCTTTGTCCTCCTTTACGTCAGCCCGTTTCACCACACCTGCCATGCCAAACACCTCCTTCAACTTCTTCCAGCCCACTTTGAAGTCCAGCTGCAAAACAGAAACATAACTGCACCTTAAAATAACCCCGACTACGCAGACTGAGCAAAATATCAGGGCTTTGCTCCTACATTAGCCACAAACACCGTGTTCCCCAGTCTTCCGGCCTGCAGAGCGTGGATCACGTCAGGCGGGATGTTGGGGTTGTTGGCAATCGAAGGGGGAACGTTCATCCCACCAGGACCCATGTCCTGCCCACGGCCCACGTGCTGACCTCCTCCCATGCGCTGCATAGCCCGCCGAGCGTGTTCCCCGTCAGGGTCCTTAAATGAGAAAAACGTGTAAAACGCGCCTTTTAAAAACAAAAACAAATATGAGTGGATTAATTTTAAGCTGTTCAAAAAGCATATGAATTTAAAGCTTTTGCTCAATACACTTTGCAAAGAAAAATTTACAGGAGTTTTTTTAAACCATGTTCTCATTTGCTAGAATTATGAAGGTGTACCATTTAAGCTTGACATCCTGTAACTACAGAGTTTATACAATAATTGCAGAGTTGAATTTACCATCTTTTACTACCTCTACAATATCTTTTACTACACCACAAAAATCGAGAAGCAGACATTTTTGGGGGGGAGGGAGCGGTGGATTCACAGCACTGACCCATGCAAAGATTTTCCTTCCACTTAACTTTCCATTACTATCTCAGAATACAGCTTTCTATGAGCCGCCAGCTTCTGTCTCTCTCCATCTTTCCCTTATTTATCCATATGTCTTCTTCTGTGTTTCTGTCTCTATCATGTGTCTTTATACGTGGCTTTTCTTTCCTACTTCTTGACTGAATGAAAATCTCTTTAAAAACACAATCTGCCAGAATTTAGAATAAATTCAAGTGTAACTTTATTCAGTGCTTTTATTATATTTGAGATCTCTTTCTAATCCAATGATGCAGTCTACAAGAATATGATCAATAACAGGAAACACGCAGCCATCTGTTTTCAGACTCAGACAGATTCCAGTTTCCAGCAGACAGATTTGGTGTTGTGCGACATTCAGAGCAAAGTGTATTTTTTGTTGAATACATGAAAATGAATCACAGAGTCGTTTTCTTATCGAGAACATGCTATAGTGAGCATAAATGTTTATGACTCGGGTTTAAGCCGACACGATCATCCTCGTATATTAGGCAAACATGCTACCGACACTAGGGATACAGTTCTGTCTGGGCTAACTAGTTGGCTCATATCAGCACTTATTGCTCTGATGACCGCCGTACGTTTCCCCCAACAGAACAGGCTCTGTGGCTCGCAGATGCTTAGTATCCCCGACTCTGCGGGAGCTTTTAGTGCTGCCATCATCAGAAACGGGGTGGATTTAAATAACGCAGATATGTTTGTTAAAGCAGCAGCTCTGCTCGCTCTCTTGTAGTGGGAATGTGCGTTTACCTGCGGTGCGACGTGCCACATGTGACTGACACGGAGAGCTGAAAGGAGCAACGACATCGAGACAGAAATAGCCTAGAACGCGCTTTGGCACTACTTAGGCTAATAATTTTAATATTAACCGTGAACATGTAGAGATATTTAATAATTCATTACATAACCGCTATTTCCTTGGAGGGGAGGGTCTTGGCAAGGGGGGGCGGGTCACCCCCCCTTGCAGAATGGTGGGGGAAACATTGGACATGAAGAAGGGTGAAAGAGTGAGCTCAGAGAAGAAAATGGAGCCAGAGTTGTGAAAACTCACATTTTCCCAGAGTGAGGCGGCATCAGCATCAATAGAAATGTCAGAATATATTGAAGTGGTGACGATTTTTTTTAATTACCTTAATTTGAGCTCATTTCATTTACCACCTTTTATCACGCGGAAACACTGAACTATGTCCGATACTCATATTTTAAAACAAGACAGCATTGAGCACATTACAGAGAAAAGAAACCCTAACAAGAGGAACATTTAAGATACAAATGACTTGCAGAGAGTGAATACCACCACTGGCTGAGTTAGCTGCTAACAAAGCTAAAGATGGCATCGGTTTCAGGGGTTCCTGGTGGCTGCAAACTAAAGCACTATATCAGTTTTTAACGAGTCTGGACTACAACTGATAATTTTAAGTCCAATATATATATTAATTGTTCACTCCAACACATGCGACAGAACCACATTTATATGCTTTAACATAGTACTGAACTCCACATCTGCATTATCTGGGCAGCGTCTGAAAAAAGATGCATTTCAAAGTGATTTTAAGACAAAAACAATGTTGCAAAACATTTCACAACACATAGCTCCTCATTACATCTGAAGCTAAAGGGATCTTTGGTTTGAAATGTAATTGAAACTGAATAAAAATATAAAAAGACGTTTGTCACTTGGGAAAAGGACTTTGAAAAAGCGCAACATTTTTCTTCAAGGACATCGACAACACGACTACAAGAGCAATCCATCAAGCTGAGATAAGTTTAGCAAGAGATGCCGGTTAAATTACTTAATTTTCATAATAAATCTAACAAAATAAAATCTTGTTGCAGATTCCACTGTTGTCAGAAAAGGGCAAAAACTATTGATTATGATTGTTTTTATATACACAAACCAACAAAGGTTTTAGTCATAGCAACTCTTGTAGTAAGCAAATGTGTTTTTATTAATATGCCCACCTGCCTGCAATGCAATGCTTTTGAAATGAATAGCATCGTACAAATAAGCAGAACATAAAATATGCTTTCATCATACCTGGATTTAACTTTGCTACAAAGCAGTTAAAGATTTATCATCTCTTAAAGGAGACATGCTGCTTTTTAATTCTTCCTTTTCCCATTGAAATCATTCAGTTGTGGTCTATTTAAAGTTGAACAGCAATGCTTTGGTCTGAATCCCTCGTTATTGTTGCCCCACAGCTGGTCTTTTTACCCACGTTCTCAGGTTAGACAGAAAGATTTGTTTTGGTGCTGTCTCTTTAAATAAATAAAAAAGGGGTGGGGGGACTTCACTTGAAATTAAGATCCTAATGTAAACAATGAAAACATTTAGTAAACGCTGTTCAGACGTAGAAAAAACGTCCCACCTCTTTGATGTTGAGCGGTCTTCCATTTAAGTCATGCTTATTCATAGCTGAAACTGCCTTCTTCACATACTCTTCATCTTTGAACTCAACCACACTGTTTTAGTGAGAAACAAGAGGAATCTATTAAAATCAAGCCACATGGAAAATTAAAGATGATGATATTTGAAAGCATAAAGTAGATTCTTACCCACAACCCTGATCAGGAAGCAGCAGATGCATCCAGGTGGCACCCAAGGAGTGAACAAAATACATTTAATATCACGTTTCAAATCAAATGAAACAAACAAAACAAAAAGCATCTAGTGTGTATATCAACAAGTTTCTAAAACATTTTAAATATTTGTCTTGCGTTGCAGATTGGCTTGAGCTAGAAGTTTGTGCTTCTTTTGGTTAAAAAAAAAAAAAACATTAAACACTACAAAAATATATTTTTCATAAATATTTAAACTGCTGATATACAATGTTTTTATAGATAACATGACATTTTGGTTCAAATTCAACAAAAACAAAAAAAAAAACATTTATATGCACAGCATTTTACTACTATTACCAATTAAAGGCTTTAATCAGCAACACAGTACCAATAAGAGAAAATCCCTTTGTTTTGATGTTTACGGAAAATTACACTGGTATACAATAGTTTCCCTAAAATGCATTTGTGCAAATTAAAATAAAAAACACTGATAAAAGAAATGAGATAGTTCAAAACAGTTTCGCTCCACTGAAGAGAAAGCTGTGCCATATTGTGAAAAATAAGGATTCTTTGACATGAGGCTCAATCAATCTGATAAAAACCCCACAAACCACATTCCAGTTTGGAAAAATGGCCAAAACAAACCAATTTAAATGACAACAACAAATGCAAAAGATTTACTCGTAGGAATTCTTTAAACTACTTTTCCCAAAATCTACAGGACATCTCCCATTTAAGTGAAAAATCGATCTTTATCCATCTATTAGGCTCTAAAGACAACATACAGTATCTCCACTTCAGTAGAGCCAAAGGATCAGAACCTAAAAGAGCACATGATTAATGAGAGCCTGCTGAGGGCATTTAAAACCTCGTGCAGCAAGTTGGCCACATCACTTACCCTTGACTTTCCTTCAGCATCCTTAAAGAGCTCCACGTATGTAACCTCACCAACTACATGAGACATACAAAGGAAAAATACCAAAAGAACAAAGTAATTTAAGGTCACCAAGTCGTCAAGTTGCCGCTGGCCTTGGCAATGCCGCTACGGATGGAGATGTCCCGTAAATGATCAACAGTCAGCCCAGACCAACATCCCACCAGACAACACCATGCCTTTCTGGGTAGCGACTGAGACACCCAAAGGCCAAGGCCAGAGAAAACACAGCTATAATAAACTTGGGAAATTCAAAACACTTCAACATGATCAGTTTAGCAACAGGTTCCGTTCATGGCGGTAAGAGTTTAAGCTCAAAGGGCTTCTTGACATCCCCCCTAGGTAAAAAGTGAAAACATTTCAATGTTTGAATTCACGATCAGGATTTGCCTTGCAACAGATACAACAGAAACACATTCAACAATCAATTCTAAGACTGGTTTGGAGATTCATTTTGGAGCTGACAAACCCCAAAAAAAACAAGTCACAATGTAACCACGTTCATCTCCCTTTTATCACATATCAGCCCAAAACTGAATTGGTGTCCATCCCAAGAAATTTGACTAAAAACAACAATAACCTAAAAATCACACGATTTTGTTTCATTTTTTTTTTGGCTCTAAGAACTACCAGAAAAACTACAAACTACAGGAGTAAACACTAGGAGGAGGATGCTCCTGGTTATTAGAAGATTGAGGACTTCCAATCAGATCAGATGATAGAAGGGAAGACACCATCCCCATCACCAGGGACATTACCTTTATCACGCATCAGATCTTTAATTGCCTGCCACTTCATGTCATAAGGTATATTGCTGATGAACACGCGGTTCCTTTGAGAGCCCTTCTTCTCCCCTCCATGTTTCTCCTTGTAGGGATGAAAGCGATTTCCTCTTCTGCTGCTGGACGACTTCTCTTTGCCGTCATGCTTTTCTTTGCTTTGCTTACTTTCTTCACTGTCCCTAGAAAATGGGACAACAGCCAAATGTTAAAGAAGCGCCCATCCGCACACCAAGGAATACAATGTAGTCATGCAGATATGTTAGAGATATTACAACAAACAAATGCAATTTAACATTTTTGTGCTAGTGGGTTTTTAAATTTACATTTTACAAATGGTACTTTTGCTTAACACAGAATAAGAGAGACAGTTACACCATCAACTCTTGCTAGATATTATAGCAATAAATTCACAAATTGAGTCACCATTCCAATTTCAATATTAATATGTGCAATAATCCCAAGAACAAACTATTGTATTTGGTTAATTACTCATTACTTAACATTCAACTTGCCAATTATATACTGCAGCACTTGGATGGACTGACATAGGCAAACACCTGAGTAAATTTACCTTAAAGGTTTGAACAGTGTACGAGTTAAATCTCTGCCACAACCTCACACTAAACTAATTCTACATTCTCTAAAGACAACTGTGCCATGAATGTGCTTAGCAGCTCTAAACAATAAAACTCATGGCATAGATGTAAAACTCCTCACTCGATGCAGATGACCCAACATTATGGGGAGTTGGTATTTATTTCTAGAAATTCACATCTGATGCTTCAGAAATCCAATAACAGAATAAAAGGTGGAAACAAATGTTTTCTATGCATTGTCTCTTATTTTCAATACTTGAACAGGCTTGAAAATTACAAGATGATCGTTTTCAAGATTGCAGAATGTCAAAACCAATGCAAGCCAGTGGTCACGGCAATTCTTTCTTAATCAAAATTAGGGTTGCAGCTATCGATTAATCTATCGATTACTTTTCCAATTACTCTAAAAAGTGTATTGAACTAAAACATTTAGCCTACATTTCAAATGCATTGCAAATGGCAGAAACTTGAGCCTCGGCATCATCCTGGACAGCCTCTTCATCCTCTCCTTCACTTTCCAACATCCATAACATCACCTGGTTAACTTATTTTCATCTTTGCAACATTGAGCAAGTTCCTCCTTCACACTTTTGCCAAACTGGTATACAGTCCGCTCACCTCACAGTCCGTATGCCCAAAAAACCTCCATAAACTGCAGCTAATACAACTGACAGCAGCTTGCATCATTACATCATCTACTTCACACCTGTACATTAACTCCACCGGCTCCCTGCCACATTCAATATAAATCAATCCTATGAAGCTACAAGGACAACCACAGCCTTGTCATTTTGCAGATTTCTGACTGAATGCAAGTTCAAATTATTTGCTATGCTATATATCTTTTTATTTAGTACCATGGTTTATCCATCGGGTGATCTTAAGGTGGTTATAAATGAAATGTTATAGGCTATTACAATAAAAGGTGAACACAAACTACACTACTAAAATACTGAAGACAACAGGGAAGGTAAAACAAATTTTGCCTTTAACATGTTCAAATAAAAAAAATAAAAATTCTAGCTATTTGCTAGTTTGACAGTTTATAATTTTATCATATAGAGGACTAAATTCTGTGTAGGTTTATATTAATTTTTATTCAACGTGTGACAGTTACTGCATCTGCAATATTGACTGGAGGCTAAATGCTGAGTCAACACTTTACCCAGGTCATCATCACAGTATCACAGGGATAGATTAACAATGCTGTTTGCAATTGTTGGCTCATTTATATTAAAACAAAACACCCTTTTCACAGTTTGTCCAACAATTCTGTTTTATACTGAGTAGCAATGAAATCAGCTAAGTCACTGGAAGCCAGTGAATAAACGCCGACAGTTGACACAGCGATATGCGCCAGTTGATCATTGAAGAAGAATAAAAAGCATAAACCTGCTCAATTTATCTTCTGACCAACATAGTGGATTGAAACCCAGTAACATCAAACCCACATCAACCAGGTTCACCTTCATTTAATCCAATAATTGAGTTATATTTAGAATGTTGGTGGTTGCATATTTAAAAAAATAAATAAATACTCTGCATGCACAAATTTAGCACACAAGAAATTATTGTTATTAATATTAGGAAGAGTAAGCTTATTACAATCTTTCATCTGTAATACGTATAAATGCTTATTTAGAGGGGAAACACTAATTAACTTTTATATAGCTGGTGTTTTTCCCTCCTCTGATAATTTATTTTTCTAATTTTAGGGTGGGATTTTAACTGCACTATGCTTTTTTGACAAACCAATCTAACATTTTAGCCCAACATCACTGGGAAGCGGCTAATGTCCCGTTACCTGACGGCTCCAGAAGACGCACCTCTGGGCTCACCTTGATGCAGAACTGTGATTCTTATCGGCCAAACGCGTTTTTGATGAATGAGCCTGAATTAATCTCATTAATGAACTAAAGCAGGTTATTTTTCCCAAGCACAGCAGAATCGTACCCATCCACGGGTTATTGTTAGCTAAAGCAAGCTAACAATTAGCGTAGCTTGCCCGCTGCTATCTGTTTTGACGAGAGCGCCGCGTTTTTAAAACCAACTTTCTATGCATGCTTTCTAATTTAGGTAGTGTCTAAATAAAACGTCCACCATGCGGGTAGTCACAGGCATTATGTTCACGCAGCAGAAGCCAGTTACTTCTAGGCTAACAATTGGTAGCATCCGAAGCCTCCATTTTAGCTACAACGGTTAGCAGCTCCTGTAGGGAGGAGCACAACGCCATTGTTACTCACGTTTTCACGCCGTTCGGTGTTTCCTGGGAAGTCTCGTCCGTCTCAGAGAGGACGGACGCGGTGGTTTCTTCTTGCTTCGGCTCCTCGTCAGGTGTATCGGTAGTTGTGACGTCTGCCATCCCGAGGTTCTCCTAAAGCCGCGACAGACGCTTCACAATCACAAGATGCTCCTACGCAGCTGAAATGTGCAGGCTTTGTTCTCCTTCTTCGTGGTGCATGGCGCCGGAGGCTTGCGAACCAATTGCAAGGGGGCATCACTGCCACCTGCAGGCCGGAAGTTAAACTTGTTTACAATAATTTATTTATAATTTTAAAGAAAAAAGTAGGCCTGAAATAAAAGCAGCAAAGTTAAGAATAATAAAAATGAAAGCGTTTATAAATCACATACATCTTTGTATGTCTGTTTAACATCAAGGTAGAGGTACGCTTCTGGAAAAAGGCTTAATCTAAATGACATTGTACAGAAATAATTTTTTAAAGGGCATTCAGGTCAGAAAAGCCATGTAGTCCTTCCAGCATATTCTGCGTAGACCAGCCAGGGGCCATCTTGATCCTCTCCACCCAACCACATCCAGTGGTTTCTTTCAATGTGGAGGCTCAGTCCTGCCACCCTATGGAGAAAGCTCATTTCCATTGCTCAGTCAGGCTTGTTAATTCATTCATGGTTCATATTTTATTACCGTAAAGTGAGAGTTGGAACATAGACTGGTATATTCAGAGTTTTGTATTTTGACTAAGCTCTTTCTTTTACATAATCAACTGGGGTAATGACCCCATTATAGGAGACGGTGCTCCAAGCCGTCTATTCATTTCCTGAGCTTCTCTGCCATCAATCATGAAAAAGGCACCAAGATAGTTAAACTTTTGCTTTTCAGGCAAACACTGACTCCTGATCAACAGAGAAAACGGCACTTTTCCAGCTCAGATCCATGGCCTCAGATTTGAGAAGCTAAGTCTCATTCTGACCCTTTCATCCTTGGCTGCGGACTGCCTCAGCGTGGTTTGAAGACCCCAACAGAACCACATCATAAACAAACTAAAAATGAGAATCCAAGGTCTCTAAGACAAACACCCCCTCTCTACAACTCTGACTTAAGAGCCTTTTTATGAACAACACAGGAATGGAACAAAGGGCAGCCGAGGTGGGGGAAAGCAAACACACCTCTTGCTTTGGTTTATACAGGGACCACACCTCTTCACCCTTTACTCCCTCTGCAGCTTTGTCCAAATCCACAACACACACGTGGACTGGCCAATCAAACTCCCATCACTCTGGTCCAACAGAGAAGCTTCGGTGAGTGTGATTGAACGCTTTTGGAGCAGTTACAGTGATCCTAGCAGAATAGTCCAGTCAATAGATTAGAATTTTATGATTGTCTGCATCAAAAATAGATTTTAGAAAATGTTTTCATGAGTAACAAAGGGGATGCCTTCAGAAATAGCTATCAATCCATAGATGCCCTCTCCTCAAACAAAGCATCTGTAAGGCCTTTCCTGAGAGAAGCGAGAGCTCCCTTCTATTTTTCCTCACCTTTATCGCACCACCATCATTTTGATGTTCTGGGATGTGCATCTGTTTTACTGGTATCCAAGCACCCCTGCTGTATTGCTGCAGATGTCATATATTATGAGTGTTGGTTATGAGTTGCAATTAAATTGGTAGTTTTGAATTTTTTTTAATGTGTTCGTGTTTTTAAATTGCATCATTGGAAAAAGTAACCTTTAGGGAACCTTCAGGGAACTTTCTTCATGGGTTATGCAGCACAAAACTTTCAAAGAAAAATCTGCAGAAACTAGAGGTTTTGTAACGTTTCAAGAACTGGCGGGGATTCGTGTTCTTTGAAAGCTCTCTGAAAGGGTAGATAAGAAAAAACTGCAGCTTATAGTTTAACCATTAGTTAAAATTCTCTGTAGGTCGAACAAACAAAAACAAAAACAGAACAACAGGATATAATATATTTCCACAGTTTTCTAAACAGCTTCTCAAATTTAAAATTCTGGCCTGGGCTCCAAAAATTACATCACATTAGAAAGGCTGATTAAAAGTTGCGAAATGCTGCTTAACAATCTAGTCTCTAAATAGGGATATTTATTGCATTATACACAAATCCCCTATAATGGTATCTCATGGATTACACATCAATCCATCCATGTTCTAACACGTCTATCCCTTGTGGGGTCGCGAGGGGTGCTGGTGCCTATCTCCAGCTGTCAATGGGCAAGGTTTTTCTGCAGACACTGTTCTGCGCACAAACCTGCTTGCAATTGTTTCAAAGCAAGTCATAAGGCGAAGATTGTATTTACTTTAAGCAAACATACCGACAATGCTTTTGAAAAAAAGGGATGGGATTTGCCTGAATAAAGTATTTTAAACTGGAGTGACTTTTTGCTCTGCTGCCACAAGGGAGAGGAAAGGAGATTTTCTGCACAGGAATAAACCTACATACAGTGACTCCTTGAGCCAGGCAAGGTGACCCCCTCCTTAACTGCTTGTCTAATGGGTTGTAAATTATATTCTATTTCTATGTAAGATTTATAAAACGAAAGTATTCTAATTTCCCATATCAAAACATTTTAATGTATTATTCAATTTGTGTTTAATTTCAAAAAGTAATTCATACAAGAGTACCATCAATGCATCAAGCCTACAATATTCCAGGCAGCACAGTCACAGTGTTAGATTAAATGCCCTGTGTTATTGATTATTATACAGAGCTTAGCCAATTCATCATTCCTGAAACTATTGACCGATGCACTTTTTCTTTACTGGAGGAATCGTTTCAGGTTTTATATACGGCCCTGCTTTAACATCCGCAGAGAATCTGTTCAGTCTGAGAAAACTCCCGCTGCCAAAGAAATAGTGTTAAGGGGGACTTTTTAACTAAATAACTATTTGTTCTGAACAAGTAATGTAACTAGTTTTTGACAACTGCCAGAAGTAGCAAATATGTGTCAACTTGGTTCAACTAAAATGCAAACCGAGGATTATTAGTTTGACATCAGCAAGTAAAAAAAAAAAAATGAAAAAAAAAAATAGATAAATAATTCCTAAACTTGCTCAAAAGAGAAGCTTCCATTACAACGTCAGATGCAGGTGATCTACAGTAGAGTAGAAAAGTTAACCTTTAACAAGTACGGTACATGCATGACGTTGTGAATGAAACTATAAAGTCAATAAACTGATAACGTGTTTCCTGAATCAGAAGATGTTCTCCTTGTATGTATCCTACAAATGAATGCTGCACAATAAAGTAATGGCAGCTTCCATTACAAATGAAATTGGTTTGTGACCCTGGACTGAAACTCAGTCTGACAAAAAAATGGAAAGGATTGTCACATTTGCAGATAATTAGGTTTTAATACCTTGGAGCTAAACCACAGTGGCTGATTTAGATCAAATTTCTCACTGTGATTTGTTAATAAAACAAATCTCTCAGTTGGTATTCTTAATACTAAGTCTGTACAATATAATCTTATTTCATTATAGTCATACATCAAAATGTCACAAGGCTCTTTCTTTTTCATAGAGCTATGTATATTTGATGAAGTCTGGCCCAAGTTATTTTAATAATGGCTTCAGTTTGGTTAGTGGGAGGCCTGATGATGCATTAAAAATGTCTGCAATTTTATCAGCATTTGTACTTACTTAAAGGATTATATTGTTGTACAATGGTGCAGCATAATGTTCTGTAGCTTTAAATGGAGCACTGCGTAGGGGAAATGTTTTATGGTTCCCAGTATTGTCATTGCATCTGACCTGTTGTCTGGCAAAGATAAAAGTCTAACAGTCTTTCTCTTTATGTCCTCTAGATGCTGGATGACACCACAGTGTGCTTAATGTAACAAGTTTGTTGTCTAATCTGTTTGTGCATAATGCATTTAACTAGTGTGCCAATGAAGAATTCCGTAAACTGACCGTTTGACAATGTCAGTCAGTTGAGTTGAATGAAAAATAAAAAGCATTGAATGTTTACGAAGGTGAAAACTATCAATATTTTGTTTACGATAATGTTCAAACAATTGGAATATGTGCTCTAAAAGTCCCGTTTGTCAGACTATTAGTGCCTTTTGAAAATAACCTTTAAGCAGGTATTAAATATACTTTTCATTGAGCCCACGTCTTTGCATCAAAATGTTTTTTCATTGGTCTGATGTAATATTCTAATTTTGAATGTCCTTTTTCATTAGCTATAAGTGGAAAATCATAACATAGAAATAAAGATAATTAAAGACATAAAGAAATATTCAAATTAATTGAATATGACTGTATTTTGGTTTATTTTTCCGACTTACTCATCTGCAGTATATTGTGTTTCAATTCAAACTCAGAGCTGGGAAGAAGCCAGCTTTAACTGGTTCACACATATACGCAACATTGAAGACTGAATCTCAATTACTAGATGAGATTCATTAAGAAACAGTCACAGTGTGCCTGGAATGTGACCCCATTTCAGAGATGAACGACAAAAGGATCAAATATGAATATTTTATTTTTGTTCTCATACATAGTGCACTTTTCAGTACTCTTAAATCAAAAGTACATGAAATGTTATGTTAATTAATTTAAATTACGTAAGAATTTTAAATGACTATAAATATGCTATTTTGAATGCATAACAGAACTTGACTTCAAGCAGGGTTTGGGTGAATTTGCTTCCTTGCCAATTGGTACTCCTGTTTTGTACTCATGCATTGCCATTTTGTGTCTTCCTGCTTCTCATCTTGCCCTCATTGGCACAAATCATTTCATACTCATTTACCTAAAGCATTGTTGCCAAATGTTTTTGCACCTCTGGCCAAAATCAACAAATTGAAATCACTCAGGGGCCAAATTGTATAATAATTACAAACATAATATTGTAATTATGGTAAATATATTTCTAAACATGCAACATTTTTAATGAAACAAAGTAAAAAAGAAATTGTAGGTGAAAAATCTCTCTCAGACATTTATCTTAATAAAAGAAAGGCACCAGGTGAGCACCATTCACGAGCTGTATTCAGGGGCCGCAAAAATTATTCCAAGGGCCACAAAGGCCCCCTGGGACAAATTATAGATACATTTATTTATCTTTGCCATTAAGCATTTTTTTTAATTCTGGAGACACACAGAAAAGTTAAGATCCTTCGTATTAAACCTTCCTATTGTGACTGAACCATGTTTGGGGTAGTTAACTTTTATGAAATGCTAGAGATTAAACCCTGATCAAACTAGAACAACTTTAAGCAACTTCCTGCTGGAAGGTATTTTTTGAAGTGACATAACCACCTTTTTTTCTTTCAGCAGACTATAAATAGATTACTAACAATTGTTTTAAAGTCTTAGTTATTAAAGTGGGTATAAAATGGTCCCCTGGTGTATGGAAATTCTCACCTGGTCGGGCCACAAGTTCCCCAAACACATCGGGTACAAAACAACCAAAACTACATATTTACAAATTGGCAAAGGGGTGAAATGTCCAGAAACTCTTTGAATGACAAACACAGGAAAACCAAACCCATGAATATTTGCTGTGTGAGAGTTTAAGAGCTTGTGGTGACCCCCTGCTGGTCTGCTAAGTTTGCTTTGCCTCTGGCCAGCTCTGATTACAGATATTGTTAACAAAAAATTAACAAAATATCATCTAATATGATCATCGCAATACCAATGGGCTATTATACACTGATCTCCAAACGCTAACTCACTATAAAACATTAGCACAGTCTCTTTTCAAATCTCTTATAGCTGTTCATTGCTGCAAGTGATAAGACGCATGGCATTAATGAAATCCCATGAGTTCACTGTGAATTACGGTGTGAAATATCCTTATTCTATTCAAAGGAAATCTCTGTGAGGTAAATGTGCAAACAAAATGCTTCTAGCTTGCTCCCACCCCAATGCAGCAACACAACATGCTGAAAACTGGTTGACTGGTTGGTTAAACTATTACATCAAGATAAATATGGTGAAAATTCTGACACATTTTTATGTTAAACCTATAAACATAAAAACATCATTCAGTTACTTAATTGTTGCCATGTTATTAAAACCTAATACTGAAATTGAATCATTTTGATTATAAAAATTCTATCATCCATTTTTTATTTACAGTTTTATTTACAGTTTATCTTAATTTGGCTTATATATATATATAAGCCAATATATATATATATATATATATATATATATATATATATATATATATATATATATATATATATATATATATAAAATTATTGAGAATATGCATATATCTGGGAATTATCCAGCTGGACACATCTGACCATTTTTTGATAGTATGAATTATTGTACATCACACACTCCCTCATGACATAGGTTATCTGTACAATTGTGTCATTAAACAACAAACAAACTACTTGGCAGTTCTCTGCTGCAAAATCTTACCAAATGCTGTTTTTTATCCCCTCCTTTAATATAGCTCCTCTTTCTCCTTCAGCAGGTTTAGGTTGTTTGCATCCGCTGGTCTTTTAAGCTGGGGGACTAATTCAATTTGTCCTCAGACAACTGCACCAATTACAGACACATCATCAAGCCGGGCTGTGCTGTACCAAAAATACCTTTGCAGCAGCCAGGGATGGTCTCATCCACGCTGGATGAAGCATAATATTCCAGGCCCATCATAAACAGAGGATGCAGGTTGCTTGTTTTGTGTTGCTGCATTCGTCCTGGCATTGCTGAGAGGGGTGGGGTGGTGGTGGTGGTGGTGGGGGGTGATCTGTTGTGAATGAGTGAGGCAGCAGAGCAGCTGAGTGAGACTAACAAGTGGTTGCCATGCAGCAGGAGCAAGCGTGCGTGCTTCTAGAGGGAGAGATAGAGAAACAGAATGATAATGAGCAGGAGGCAGCAGCGAGTAAAGCGGCGCTAGGACAGGAGCTGCATCTCTCAGGAGGAACACGTAGAACAGATTGATCCGGCCCTTCGCCTCCGCTCCGCTGTTTTTACCTTCAGCTTTTTTTGTTGTTTTTTTTTTTTTTTTTGCTCTAATGTGAGCTGCTAGCCTTGCGCATCCAGCATACCAGCAATGGATGGATTATTGGACACATGTCTGAGAGCTCATGGGGGGAGGAGGAATAGTTGCTTGCAGGAATCCGCAGCAACAGGTCTGTAAGGATGGCATGGAAACGATGGTGAGACGCCTGCATTTTCTCCCTCAGACATCCCAACTAGAGAATCTGTCAATGCGGTCCTTCTCCTTCACCCTACCCCACTCCCTCCCTCAGCGTACTTGTGCAGCGTCCTCCTCCTCATTCCACTTCCTCCCCCCCATCTGTTCTTGTGCATTTCCTCCCCTATCCACCCATCCTCCTCTAACTTTACCCACCTGCTGCTTGCTGTGAAAAAACATTTGCAAGGTGACAGACTGACAGAGGCAGACGTCCAGTCATGTGAGGGAACCAGCTTTGTGATTATTTGCGGTCAATTAGTCACTCTCATGCCGCCTGAGAGCATTCCACTGGCTGGCAGGCATCTGCTCACACGCAACAGGTAGAGAAGTGATACTTCCGCACTAAACACACGCAGGGCTACGTCTTTTTCGAGATGTGACGTTTTGCAATTGGCACATCGGCTCTGTGCGGGTCCTGACTGCTGGCTGTGCACTGCAGCACACGGTCATTCTGAGCTGACCCGAAGGAACGCACAGTCACACAACCTCGGCTCGTCTCCCCGCATCCAGATTGTGGGAAGTCTTTATCGCAGCCCTCCAGTCATGCTGGCTGTTTGCAGCTTTCTGCAGAGAAATCCCCAAAGGGGGCAGAGCTGGACGGATCTCTGGACATCTGCTTGATGTCTAGATCAGAAGCAGCTATTTAAAGATACCTGTAGTCCTTTCATGTTTTATTCAGGTCTGCGTTTAAATAAGAAAGTTCTGCATCCCTCTTACCCCATCAGCACTCTTATTCCTCTTCATGTCGTCAGCACTAATTGTGATGTATGAGGTGCATTGAACAGATCTCAAACCACACAAGAGACAAAGCAGGACTAACCGGAAAAAAAATAAATAAACATTTCACCCCTGTCCAGGTGACATGCAGGCTCCTAAACGCCTGACCCCGTCTGAGGAGAGATGAGGCACCTGGAGGTGGGCTTACCATGAGCAGCATCCACTTCAACCACTCCCTTGCTGCCATGAGTGGAAACGACATAATGGCGCACTCTCTGACTCTGGAGCAGAAGACGGCGTTTGCCTTTGTGGGGATGCTGTTGGTGTTCTTGGGACTGCTGATAATACGCTGCTTCAGGATCCTGCTGGACCCCTACAGCAGCATGCCCTCCTCCAACTGGGCCGATGGCATCGAGGGGCTGGAGAAAGGGACGTTCGAGTACGCCCTCACTTAACGATGGGACACAAACACAAAAAAAATAATAAATAGACACCCAAGCCTGCACAAGCACTGCACCTGACGCTCCATTGAGACATCTCCAAAGGATGCACCGAGCTCAAGCGCCGAAGCCTTGTGTTGTTGGATGTGTGTGAATTGTTAGGTGAGAGAGCCTCTGCTGTATGTGAGAACGTGTAAAACCGCGTGTTTGAGTGTGTGCGACTGAATGTGAAGCAGATGCCGTGTCACACCGGGTGCCCTTCTGCCGGGAGGTGTGTTGTTTTTTTTTCGGCACATCGATTGACACAGAAGTTGGATGTAGCTCCCTTTAACCCACACCTACAAGCTGAAAGCCACGAGGAGGTGGATTTCCACGGAGCGGGTTGGGAAGCTGAAGACTCAGGGACAAGTTTCCTCATATGAACTTAGAGGGCAGCGAGGTTGCACTTCTGCACGGCAGAACTGTTCAGCACAAGAATGTAAACGTGTGGATACAGGGTATTATGTCAAAAATATTGCTCAGCGACCTATTCAAACCCGGTCTATTGGGTGTCTAAAGGAAAGCAGCCACTTTTGTTGGATTGATCCTATTTCTAGTGTCTGGCTTTGCGAGGTCATGCAATGGAAGGCAAATAAGCAAACTGTTCCCCACATTGAGGTATTAGTTTCTGATTAACGTAAAAGGATCACAGAGGTTGTACTGCTCCTGCTTTTGGAGCGACGGCGTACTGGATTTGGTCAAAGTGACAGCGATTGACTCACTGACAAGCAAAAGACGCCATTTCTTCATTCACTCACAGCACCGCTGTTTCTAATCACTGGGAGGAAGTCACGCAGCAGAGGTGTCATGACAAACAGGGGAGGCAAATGTGTCGGCACTAAACCTGACCATCCCAAACCGCCCCTCCGCCCCGGCCCACCCAGATCGCTTTCTTCCAGACAGAGGAGGACAGAAGGGTCCTGAGCCCAGACCATTTATAGTCTGGACTGTTCCTTTGCTAATTTTTACGGTCTACTGTTTCTCCTTAGTGCTGTGAATCTGCCTTACTGTGACCTTCAATGGGTTTATGTGCCTTCATCTAGAAACATTAGAGCACCTGTTTGTGGGTGTGTGGGAGTGAATGTGTCGAGTGTGTCATTTCACGATGACAGGCCGGTTGCTTGCTCCGCTGATGATAGAGATTTTGCATTGATTTCATTTGATCTGATGATGGGAAATAAAATAAAAAAAGGATTTGTTCACTTTAGATGTCGCAGCTCAGCTTTTTTGCAGTTCGGTTTGCCAGTTCACGTTTATTGTCAGACCCCAGCGTAGATGTGCTAAAAGCCTTAAAATAAATGCAGCTTCTGTTGCAATAGCATCAACTCACACAGATCATTTAAAGAAAATCGCATTGTTGAAAATGGGAAAGAATCTGAAATAATTGTTTTTAACAAAATCAGTGGTGCCTTATTATTTAAATTATTATTCCCGCTGCAGTTTTTTTTTGTACTTCCTCCTCTGCCAAGTGGAGAGCACTTAGTCTCTTCCTATAATAACATTTCACAAGCTTGGAGCATTCCTCTTTTTAAAATCTCTTGCTTGTCCAGAATCCTGGACCCGCTCATATATTCTCATTTCTTCTGCTCATCCTGGAGGATTGTTACTAGTTGGCCATGAAAGAAAATTGATTTTATTTTTGTCGGTGAAAGTTTTCGGAGGGTTAGGGTCATGTTTTGGCTCTTTATTTTGCTGGGATTATGACCCATTTACTTTTTTTTCAAATAAAAAAAAAGAGTTTACATTGCCATGAACTCTTCCAAAGGAAAACAACACAAAGAAACATGCCCATGAGAGATCCTCCACCGTACTTAACAGTGGACATGAAGTGCTTTTCCGCAAATTCGCTGGTTATTTTCACACCAAAGCAAGCTGAAGGGTTTATGTGGAAAAGCTTGATATGAGTCTCACTGAGCGAAACACATGGTTCCATTTAAAGTCTCACAAGAGTTGAACAAAATGAACTTGTTTAACTTTTGGATGGTAGGATCTAAAATAAAAATTTTTAGTGGTTTCTCCCCAAAAATTGATTGTAGAAACCTTAATGGCTAGTGTGGTAATTTGGTGACTCTAAGATGTTTTTGTTATCTAACAGTGAGCTATGGCGATTTTTACCTTCTTCCCCCTTTTTTACCATCCTGCCCGCTATGTGTGGTGGCAAGATGATACACATGGGTCCTCACCCAGCCTGTCGCCTAGTGGATAGCAGAAATAGGCCCTGTCATATATTTACCAGTACATCTAAAAACATTTTCGACAGTCATTTCAGTAAGTCAAACAGTTACTTTAGAGAGATTCAATACACACATTTCAGGCTTTTATTTCTTTCATTCTTGATGATTATGGCTTACAGATAAAGAAAATCCAAAATTCATTGTCTCAAAAAAATAGAATATCACTTTAGACCGATCAAAAAAAAAGGATGTTTTAAGCACAAATGGCAAGCTTCTGAAACATGTAAATTTCTAGGCATTCAATACTTGGTATTCTTGCATGAATTACTGCATCAATGCGCCGTGGCATAGTGGCCATTAGCCTGTGGCTCTATGTAGGTGTGATGGAAGCCCAGGTTGCTTTAATCGCTAACTTCAGGTCATCTGCTTTGTTGGGTCTGGTGTCCAGTTCCTTCTTAGCTCGGGTAAGATGCCAATAGCCCATGTCTAGTATTTGTCTGCGTATTAGCCTTTGAGGCACTGACAGTCCACTCCTTGTGAAGCTCCCCCAAATTACTGAAAGGATTTTGCATGACGATCCTGTAAAAGCTGCAGTTCACATTGTTGCTGGTGCTCCTTCTCCTACCTCACTTCATCCTTCCACTCAATTTTCTGTTAGGATGCTTGGATCCAGTTTGTTTTGACATTAATGCAAATTGCACAGTTCTTTAACTTGAATATTTAAAAAAAAAAATTGCTAATGACTATTTGCACACTATTCAACCTCTCAGGGAAGTTTTTGTCTGACACTTTGATGCAATTCCACAGTAATTTACATCATCTGTAAAGTGACTGCTAGCCGTGTTTTTGACTTGGACATTTAAACATTCAGACAGCATCACTTGCTAAGAACTATTTGTTTTTAGCTGCTCGGGAAGTGTTGTTGATGTGTTCAACTATTTGAACAGTGTGTCCTGTTTTGTGTCAGTGTGTTATGGGTGAATGAATCTGTGTGCACTTTAAGTCAGTGTCTCACCAAAATTTCATTATGGTGACACAATGACAGTAAAAAGATTCTTAAATCTTCAGAACTCTGTGAACAATCAGCTTCTTCACCTTTGTCCTTTTGTGGCTTCCCCTTCTTGTGAAGGGTGCCGATGACCGTCTTCTGGACATCTGCTGAGTCAGCAGTCTTCTCCATGATTGTGTTGCATAGGAACAAAGAGAGAGAGACCGTTTAAAGGCTCAGGAAAACTTTGCAGGTGTTTTGTCTTAATTAGCTGGTTAGGGTGTGACACCATGAGTTTCTAGTAATGAACCTTTTTCCACAGCATTATAATTTTATGAGAAAATGAATTTTTCATCAGCTGTAAGCCATCATCATCAAAATGAAAAAGAAACAAAGGATTGTAATACATCACTCTGTATGCAAGAGTGATGTATTACATTACAGTATTACTATTTAACATGAGTTGTACTTTCTGAGAAGACTGACAGAACTTTTGTACGTTTACGCAGTACTCTAATTTCTTTAGATGTACCTGTATACTCAAGGAAAACAGAAAGTCTCTGATTAGTAATTAAACATTCCTAGAAACAGTGAAGTAAAGTATTACTGAAAGAAACGACTTCAGTCACATTTATTTTAAAAGGATTGTTAGGGCTGCCAATAATTATACGACAAGAGATTTCTTTCTCTCTGACACTTGCGAATGTGGATTTCTTTCTCCACTCAATAAAAGTCCTGAAATTAAAAGCACATTTATGAAAAGATTATTCTACTTCAGGTAAGCACAAAATTAATTTAGGGCTTTTTACACATTTCTAACAGGGCTGCCAGTTACTGTCCCCAGCACTGTGTGATCTCTGGTGTAAGGATGGTCATTTTACGTCACTGTTTTACGTCAGGTCTCTAAATGTTTCTGCAATAAGGACAGAGCGGTAGTTTTCACCATGATCTTTACGAGACTAAAGGCTCAAAAGTCATAAAAGTGTGTGTTCTGTGAATTTACTGACAGTGTCGAAGAAAGCTGCTGGTTCAGTGCAGACAGAGATTCACACATGCAGCTGGAACAGGACACAGCACGAGCTCGAGGACCCGACTCATTCTCTGGTTCACCATGCACGCCCTCTTTAACATGCATCATTAGTCAGGAATGCAATTGTTATTGCACCATTATCTTTGTCACCTGTGTGACATCCTTATCTTTAAATTTTTCCCGCAGAAAAAAATTGTTTTTTTCCTCTACGGCTTCAGGCCTGAAGGAATGAAACAAGGGTTAATTAACTGTGAATCTCTTTCTTCTTCAATTTTTTTTGTATTAATTTAATTCAGTTCATAAGCACCCAATTCAGCCCAAAGGGAAATTTTATATCTACATGTTATTTGATATCTAACAAAGTTGGGAGGGAATTACAAAGTTATGTAGTGAATTACTTAAAAATATATATTTTTCATGAAACCAATTTATGAATTCTATGTTGGCTGGGGGAAAAAAATAAAACTTTCACTTTATACCACCTCTCCTTAACAAGATATATTGGACTTTTATCATTCCAGATAATTTATTTGATTATTTTACTGACAATTTACTTTGAAGACGACATTTTGAGACCATTTAAAAAACTCTTAAGACAAGGCTTTGTTAAAGTTTAACCCAGTTTTTTTCCAACCTTTTTGGCTTCCTGCTAAAAGCACCGTGTGGTTCAGGGTCACATTTAGATGCTTGAGTTGTAAAGAGCTCAACCAAATTGGGATTTCTTTCCGTCTGCAGTTTTCCCATGATTTTACAAAAGAAAAAGAAAAAAAATCAAATGAGTGATCACCTCACTGAAATTTCAAAGATAACCGAGCACTGAAGCATACTTTATCTTCTTATCGGTATATATTTACATACATATAGAAAAAACACACTGAGCAAGATTATCTGGATGTGTAATTGATTAGTAATGGTGGTTTAAAGGGTTTTAAAATAGTATTCATGGGAGTGTTTTAACTGTTATGAGACTGGATTTGTTTTAGGATGGTAACAGTTGGCTCCACTCTGCCCACGGATTAGCATCAGCCTCTTCGGCAAAGAATTTGGTTTTCCCCAAAACTCAATTAGTTACTTATTGCAGGTAAGATGGCGATTTCTACTGACCTTCTCCTCAAAATCTGACAGAGGTTAAAATGTTCATTCTGGCATTTTGCAGTGAAGTTGAGAAGCGTAAACATCATCCATTAAGGTGTTAAATTTAGAACTGCAATATTTTTTTACTCCACTAAATATCACAGATGGATTGAATATATTTCATCAATCAATCTTTATCTATATTTATATTTATATTTACATTTTTTATTTTTTATTTTTTTTGCAGGTTGAGCAAGGTATTACTTCTATTCATAACTACCTGTTTAATAGTGTTATTGATAACTAAAAATTATTTCCACTCATCACTAACTAAAACTATGAATGATCTGTTCTTTATTGACTGAATCAAACCAAGGACCGGCCCTTAGAGAGACAGAGCTGGTCCTGGACATTGCTTCACTGTTCTGCTGCAGACATGAACTGATATAAACTAGAACAGCTGAAGGATCATAGCTATTCATCTTGTATTGATTTCTTTTTGCCGCTTTGTTCTGTTGCACAGAAATAATTAAACCTCTGTCAGTGCTCCTGAGAGCTTCCATGCTTCTTATAACATAGCGCAGGTTGATGAGGTGGCAAAATAATGGACCTTAACTTAGCTTATTATCAGGCATTAGCTTTATTACTTGTGGTCTTCGGACCTCACAAGCTTTGTCCTTGATGTTTTTGTGATAAGGCCAGCTGATATAATAGGTATTTTATTACTTTAGTCATCAAAAGTTATGTGATATATCTAATTATAGATTTACCAAAGTTATTTTAAAAAATAGCAATTGGCGCTGATGTGCTGAAAGTGATTAGTTGACTGAATTGAGCAGAACTGTAGCCAATAAGCTTAACTTTTTATTTTGTTTTGTCCAACGAGAAAATAAGTCACTGGTTGCTAGGTGAAATGACTGGGAGCCAACTTAAAATCTTAAGTCGGTACAAACTTTTCTTGATCTAATGTGTGAACTTAACCCCTCTGGAGACCTGTGAGGATGGACCTATGCATGCTCACTGACTTTGGCATATCTTAATGTTTTATAATGGCCATTAATGATTAGAAAGCTGTTAAGCTTACTTATTTACTTTAAATTGATTCAAAATGGCAGTTTTCTATGAGCTAATACATATTGTTCTTGGATTTCCTGCTATGTGGTGTTTGTCCATTACTTTAAAATGAATATAAACGTTTTTTCACTAAAGACTTTGGATTGAACAGTTACAGAAAGTTTAATGTTCCGATATATGATGCCTTAAAATGACACCAGCCACCAGCTACGGCAGAGCAGGTCCAGTATAGATGGAGTGTATGATTTAATGTGCTGTGCAATATTTTCTCCTTTTACACGCAGTGGGGAACATTGGCTTAGAGATAAGCTATGGCATTTACCAAAACCTTCAACATTTTGGTGGCTTTCAATGTGCAGTGACTAAGATAACATGCCTCCTGAGAGTGGTGATGCCATTAGATGTCATTAGATGTTCCAAGAACAGACTTTATTGTGTTTTAATTGGAATTTGATTTGATAGACCAACAAAAAGTTGTTCATAATTGTGATCTATGCACGGCTGAAAATTAACACAACACATCACAATGAAGACTCATAACAAACAAAACAGCACCCCAAGAAACAGAGCGAGATTTGGTGAATCTGCAAAAGTTTTTCCTGCTTGACCTATTTTCTTAGTGTAGCCGCAAAATAGGCTCAAACTGTAACTGGACTGAAATTACACTGCGATTTTCTGGTCACGCTGACCACTCAAGGTGCTTCAGACCATTCACCCAATCACACACCGATCGGCTGGCAACTTCAGGTTAAGTGAACACTGACATGTGACAAGGGAAGCTGGAATCAAACCCACAACCTTCTGATTGCAAGAGGACTGCTCTACCCACTGGGCCACAGTTGCCTTAATGTTGCCAGAGCCTTACTGTCATCAATTTTATGAAAATGACCTGCAGTGATTTGATCGAGAAGATGAATGCTAGCAGTTGTGTTTAACCAGTTAGCTCATGCGGACATCTTTCTCTCTCCAGCATGACTCAGGCACTACCATGACTGCAGGGGACCGTTCCAGAGTTGTTTTAATGACGATGAGCCCTGCTGTACAGTTGTTTGTCCTCTTTCAGTCTATACATATAAACACGTGCTGGAGCGTGTTTCTTTTGTCAGCAAACAACACCGTCAAGGTCAGATTTCAAGCCATTAGTCTGGCTTTCACTGCACACATAAATCACCGTGGTGTATCAGTAATAAGGAAGTTTACCTGTTAAGAGGCCTTTTAATGGCTCTTTAGAAGTCATGTGAAGTGCCTCTGGCGTATTCCTGTAATTTGTGGTCTTACATTAACTCTCATTTTCCTCATGAATGTGGCCTTTTCTTCTGTGCTGGCTAACCCTCTAACTTTCTTCTCCCAGTATATCTGACAAAGAGAGTCATTAGAGACGTTTATTCAGGAAGTTATATAACTATTATGGACCCAACATCTTAGTGAATGTCAGGCTACTCCTCTTGACTTTATCTTATTTTTTTATTGATTATATTGGACATATATAGATAGAAATATCTGCTGTAAAAGGAAAAAAGTTTTCCCAAATTAGTCCAAATTTTAGTTCGCAACTGAAACCTTGTAACGTTTTTCGCAACCGTTGCAGTTTGCAGCGTGTTTCTAGTGGAAACCTCCATATGTTTATATTTCCTGGTGATTCATGCAAGGAGCCCGCGGATCTAAGAAAAATACTACTCACAGTGCCATAAAGTGCAGCCACAGAACAACATGTGCCATTCAGTATATAATATTAGTAATCAATTTTCCAGAACTCAGGCAATGAGCACCTTTATCTCTCTTTTGCCGTTTATGACTTTGGTTAATGATTAAGCAACGCCTTTATGTCCCCTAGGATGGAGGGCATATCTGACCCCCTTCGTTAAGTTCTCTGAGGGTTGATCCAAGGAGTTGACCAATAGCTGGCAGTCAGTGTATAACCATGAGTATAAAGGCAGGCCGTTGGGGGTTGGCAAGTTCATGCTCGAGAAACCCAACACCGCAGCGGAGATCTCTTTAAATCAAATCGATACTAAGTTTTTGCCTCTATACTCAAGGATCACTGATGCTCAAATCTGCACCTGTCGTTTAACCGCTGGCTGTCTGAAGACTGCCGTATTATTATTTTTTTTACACTGAAACCCTGAGAATCTTGTCCAGCATTACCAATGGAGAGATTGAAGTCTAACGGAGGGGGTCATGTCAACTCAGCTTTTGATCCCAACCTCGACGAGCCTCCGATCTATGAAGAGACTGAGTTCTCCAACGATGAGCACCGGACGGTCAGACCCTCGGTAATCAGTGCATTCGGTCACGATACTTTGGACCGAGTGCCCAACATCAACTTCTACCGTAACGCCGGCAGTGTGAGCGGTCACCGAGCTGTGAGGCCATCCCTGCAGGAGCTCCATGATGTTTTTCAGAAGGTCAGTGCATGTCTGTAAGAGTCATGATGCTTTAGATCAACTGTCCTTCTCTCCTGAAGTCTGTTTTCTCTTCTCGTCTCTCAAAAGTCTTGCTTTGAAAGTAACTCCCTTAGGACTTGTTAACTCAATTCATGTTCCTGAGAGACACGTATTACCCTCAGCATAGATCGAATGTTGCTCCTTCAATGATATGATATCGCCAAAGTCTTAGCATTTGTCGGCTAGCTCTTTATCTTAAACCTCATAAAATTAAACCAGAAAGCCATTAAAATGTTATTTCTGGAACTGAATGGAAATCAGTACACTTGACCCACTTTATTTACCATTTGTTTTTACTGCTGTTTATTTGGCCCTATTGCTAAAGACTTGAGCTCATGGGTCATTTAGGTTTATAGCTCTGGACAAGATAATCTTTTCTCAATGGCTATAAAAAATGGTGGATCTTTATGCAGATGCTCCAACGGCAATCGTGGAGCTTTGATCTTTGATATGATGTTAATTGGAACAGGCATGCTCAATCCAAATATGAGACTCAGGTCCAAGAGATCTTACAGATTTGACCAACAATCTTTAAGAGAGGGGAATGGAAAGATAAACTAATTTCCCATCAAGAAAAGACAGAAAACAGGAGTGACTGTGAATGTGTCTGTTAGAGATGAGGTGGATTTTCAAAGACATTTGTTTATTCTTTTATGTCTGTTTTCCCTTTAAAGAATGGAAGGATTTCTGTGCCCGAAACGGTGACAGACAATGATGAAGGGAGCGAAGGGACTCCCTCTGATGATCTGGAGTCTGCCGCTCCGAGCGATGCCAAAGATGGGGGAATAAAGTTTGGTTGGATACGAGGAGTTCTGGTGAGTTTTACTCCCTGAAAAGTTCCACTCTAAGTAACATAGGTCTATGTAAAAGGGTCTTGGTATGTTTTTACAATGCATTGGCATCTTACAAACTAGAATCTGGAGCATTAGCTTGGGAATATGTTTGTGATTACAGGATGTGCAACAGAAAAAAATTATTTATGGCTGAAATGGGAAAAGATTTTACAAACTCTTGATCTATGTATTGCTGTATTTCACAGGTAAGATGTATGTTAAACATCTGGGGTGTCATGCTCTTCATCCGTCTCTCATGGGTGTTTGGTCAGGCAGGCTGGGGTGAGTCAAAAGTATATTCTCTAATGTGCTGGAACACTAATAAATACTCTTTACAGCATTACAAAATACGCATAACATTCACTTGTATTTGTCTTTTATGACTAATGGCTTTCAAGTAACAGCTTTAGCATTTTTGAAGGAATTTTATCAGACATTTTTTACACAATTTGGAGTAAATTAAAAGCCGGATTTGTGTTTCCTGGTATGACAGTATTATTTTCAGGCTCATAGGGTTGTCCATGGAAAGATTATACACATCGCCTCAGGACAACCAATGGCATAGTTAATTATAACCGAAGAATTACACATTTTAAAACTGAAATGGAGTTATGTTGGAGTTATTTATTTTCATTGTCCTTTCTGAGCTCCACTGCACAGGTTCTTGTAATCGGCAAACTTTATTCAACGTGTGTGCCTGACTGAGAAATAGTTCCCTAAGACTGTAATGAATGTTTAAGGAACTTTTTATCAATACAATTGATTAGGCTAAAGGGTTTAAAGGCAATGAAAATTATGAAACAGACATTTTAAGCTCCAACAGAACCGGATCTTTTTTTTTATTTATCTATGAGATGTTTAGATAACCTGAACATATTGGATGAGTTACAATTCATCCTGATATCAAACTGTAACGTGTTTACATTTCAGGTCTGGGAATCGTGGTCATCGCTCTCAGCTGTGTGGTCACCACCATCACAGGCCTCTCCATGTCCGCCATTTGCACTAATGGAGTTGTCAGAGGAGGTAGGTCACCGAATCCGCCGCCATACTTCATATTTAGAGAGCCACCCTGACGGGATAATTGAGCCCAGTTATTGACTAACCTTCCATGCTGGTATTTTATTCATACCTTAGCACTGCTACCGATGCCAGCAAGTAAAATGTTATTTATAAGTATTCTCTGAGATAAGGCAGAGGATGTGTCTCAGTGACACAAAATCTTTGACTAGGAGAATAAAGGGACCAGAAGGACAGTGTTTTGCAGATAAAGTCACAAAGCCCTGAGACTGCACCTGAATGTCACCTTTCCGAGCCTCATTCCCTCTTTTACAGCCCTGCACTGACATAAAAATCCATCAATCAGTGATGTGGTGATTAATCATCCACTACAGATATCGGTCTTGAGACGTACCCTGACAACGTGGTACTTTCGTGCCTGTGGCAAAATACGGCTTGCGATTCTGTTTCAGATAACCTCACCAGTCCGAAGCTTTCACTGAAAGATCACAGAGAGTGTTTAAAAAAGCGTCAGTAACACAGAGACCATGCGTAAAACAAAGAGGCTGCTGGTCATCTGACACATTCCTGATTTTAAATGTACAATCTCACCTAAAATTATTCAATGCTGACTGCAAATTAAGTTTATCGACAAAGCATACAAACTACCAGCTGCTCTCCATTAAATTCAAACAAGAACAATTTAAAAAGTTCAGCAGAGCTAACATTACAAAAGTGTTCTCCTGTTTTACCACAAGATGCCCCACAAGATGCAAATAATGCCATTTCAAAACTAGTGGGCTCTTTTGGCTATTAGAACATCTTTAGGAATTAGTAGAACACTCTTTTACTGTGATTATCTGCTGGAGACATTATTCATAGCCATAGATCAGCTTTTGGCAGCAACCCTAAGGAATCTTAGCCCACTCGTCCTTTGCTAAGGCCTCCAGATCATTAATATTGTTGGGTTTGTGTCCTGCAGCCTCCTTTTTCAAAGCCTGGGAGAGATTCAGTCAGAGTTAGTCCAATTAGTTTACAAATAAATCTACATTATTCTCTCTAAGATGTGTCAGTAGCATTCTATGGTGAAAAAAGCAAATGTAGCAGCCTCTGTTAGACCTTCTCATAATCCTCCATAAAGGATGTTTCTCCTCAGATTAAAAAACAATCACAATCAATGTATGCATTTTAAAGGTGACGCTAACAGAAGTCTTATATTTCCACTGTTGATGGAGCTAATGAGTTCAATTCCTTGTTTAAAGTTCCTCAGTGGAATCTGCTGAAAATGAACTTTGTGGCATTATTGTGATACCCACACATTATTATAAGAGCTAACAAGATGTGTGTTTTTCACTACCGCATTTTTAATTTTGTTTTGTAAACATTGTTTCTTTTTTGCTCCTACAGAAGAATCTGAGCAAGTTTTCCCCCCCCCCCCCTATTTTCACAAGTGCATTATTTAATAAATCTGTTTGGTTGTATGTTTTTTATTTTTAGTATCATACACTTGACATGTGAAATCATTCTATTGCATTATCTTTTTTTATCCTTAGCTTTAAAACAAGACTGGACATGGCAGAGCAGCCGTTTCTAAGATAAACTTTCTAGTGTTTTGTATTGAAATTGCATGTGCCTGATGAAACTATAACTTACTCAAACTAAAATGGAATCTTTTTGAATGATTTTGTCCCATCAGGAGGAGCTTACTACATGATATCGCGCAGTTTGGGACCAGAGTTTGGAGGCTCGATCGGTCTCATATTCGCCTTCGCCAATGCAGTGGCTGTGGCCATGTATGTGGTGGGCTTTGCAGAGACTGTGGTGGATTTGCTGAAGGTGTGTGATTGTCTAGATGAGTGCTGAAGAAGCTCTCCAATTCCAAGATTTCTGAATCCTTATATATCTCATTTGTCCATGTGTTGCACTCAGGAATATGCCACTCTGATGGTGGATGAAATAAATGACATCAGGATCATTGGCTGCATTACGGTGGTGTTGCTCCTTGGCATATCGGTGGCTGGAATGGAATGGGAGGCAAAGGTGAGGCGCTAACACTGTGCTCATTGTCGTTACTTAGGATATGTTGCGGTAAAGGAAGCAAACTTAACTCAATCCTTTGCGCCTCTTTCTCCCACAGGCTCAAATTGTTCTGCTGGTGATCTTGCTGGTGGCCATAGTGAACGTGTTTGTAGGAACAGCCCTTCCTCCAACTGCAGACAAGAAATCAAAGGGCTTTTTTGGCTATAACAGTAAGATCCACTACCTTCATCTGCCCCCCCCCCCCCCCCATCTTATCACAGAAAAAGCAAAGTGAATTTATCGGCAAAAGTTTTAAACTAATTCTCTTATTTTCCAAATATCTTTCCCTCACTTTTCTTTTTTTCAAACAGCAAAAATCTTTATGGAGAATTTTACACCAGACTTTAGGAATGGCGAAACATTTTTCTCTGTGTTTGCTGTCTTTTTCCCCGCGGCAACCGGTATCCTGGCTGGAGCAAACATCTCTGGAGACTTGCGGGTAACTTTTGAATACATATTTTGTTCAGAGGCCAACGTTTTTAAGTTTGTTTGGTTTTTTTCCCCACACACTCATACATATACTGGATGTTATTTGACAGGATGCCCAGGCTGCTATACCCAAAGGTACATTGCTGGCCATCCTGATCACGGGTGTCACCTACCTCGCCGTGGCCCTTTGCGTCTGTAAGCGAGCTGCAGTCTTTCTTCCTATCTCAAACAGTAACTTATAGAGAAACATTTCTTTCAGTTTTGTTAACAAATTGTGATTTACTTGATATAAGAATCAAAAAAGGGTCCCATGAAAAACTCCTGAGCAAAACATCTGTCCTGGTTTTTTATTGCTCAGCTGGTACCGTTGTCCGAGATGCCACAGGAAACACAACCGACCTGGCTTTTCCCGAGCTACCTTGTAATGGCTCAGCTGCAGTTGCCTGTGAACTCGGCTACGATTTCTCTTCCTGCGCAACAGAAAAATGCAATTTTGGCTTGATGAACAATTTCCAGGTAGGAAATCTTTACAACTCATTGGTATAGCAGTGATTCTTGCATGGATGATTCTCTGGGCAAGTTCCCCCTCTTTATATTTAAAATAGCTTGTTTTTGTGCCCTCACAAATGAAACAAAGGTGTAATAAATCTTAAACCGGGTTTTAGGACAATCCATTGAAAGTTTGACATGTCTGAAGATTTTAGATAACTAACGAGTCTTTTGGAATATAGTTGAGTCACAAGTTGTGAAACAGGCTCCTTCTAAGGAATCGTCCCAAATTGACCGGACATTGAAACAAGTCATAGAAGGGTTGTTTGTGGCACGACTGAATGGGAAAGTTTTTATTTTGTTTTCAAGGGCAAGCGCCTTCACACAACAGAAGGGTGCCCTTGACGAGCGGCCATATCCAAAATGACTATTGAATCTATTGAAGACTCTTTTGTTCATCTCCAATGTGCTCTTATTATCCCCCCTGACTTAGGTAATGACCATGGTGTCTGGATTCGGTCCCCTCATCACTGCTGGAACCTTCTCAGCCACACTTTCGTCTGCCCTGGCCTCTCTTGTTAGTGCTCCTAAAGTCTTCCAGGTTGGTAACTTTGCTTTTTGTTTTTTTTAATACACCACAATAAAAAAAAGGCAGTTGTGTTGCCGTCAGTGTCTCTAATTAAAGTTCTGTCTCGGCTCAGGCTCTGTGTAAAGACAACCTCTACAAGGCTCTGCACTTCTTTGCCAAAGGACACGGAAAGAACAACGAGCCAATCCGCGGCTACGTCCTCACGTTCATTATTTCCGTGGCCTTCATTCTCATTGGTCAGTAAAAGGGTCTGTCATTGCTGAAACATCTTAACATACATTTCTTGGTGTCATACAACTTCCACGATTTTGGCAGACCAGGGGAAATCCCATAATAAGCAATATTGTTTGTAACAATCCAATCGTGCATTCAAGCACAGGACAGGGAGGTAAAACATCTCCAAAGCTCATTGGCTCAAATCCGCAGCAAACATTTCACTCTGGGGTGATGCTCCTGCAATTTTATTTTTAATTTATTTACAGTATCTTTACCAGCAGGAGTCCCAATAAATCTGGAGAGCATTACATTATTGCAAACCTTAAGTAAAAAAATATATATATTGTAAATGAAAGAACAGTTTTATTCAATTTAACAAACCCAAATAGCTGTATTGAATTTAGCTCCGGTTTCTTAGATCATTCAGCTAAAAAACACAAAACATAAACTAAGATCTGTTATCGTTTTAGTTTCACAAGCACATAGACTTTATTACAGTAAACAAACATAAAATCTTTGCTTGGCTGTTAACCTAGCCCAATCTCAATGTGTGCACAGAAACAGCTTGAATAAACTCTTCTTCACACACTATTGGCATTTTTTTTTTTTTGTCAGACTAAGTATGAGTTTGTATAGAAAATACCAGCAGATCATTTATCTTAGCATTAGAGCAGCTATTGTGGTGAGCTTCACAGATATGTCTTTGTTATGAAGGAAAATCGACCTCCAGTTGGGGATCTCTTGGTTCCATATCTGTCTTGTCACTATGTCAGAAACACACCTTGTTTCATGTCACAGGCTCCTGAACGTAGATTTTGAGATTTAGTCTCTCTTTTTCTAGGTGATCTCAACGCCATCGCGCCGATCATCTCAAACTTCTTCCTGGCATCTTATGCTCTCATCAATTTCTCTTGTTTCCATGCTTCCTACGCCAAGTCTCCAGGTGAGTTTAACACTTTTTTTAATATGATGTTTATGAGTTTATTCCCAGGTATTTGGACATATTTGATTGTTTATATAGTAAACCACACAGAGACAAAGAGGGAAAAAAAACTGGCATGGCATGAAATAAGTTTGAACAGCAAGCATCTTCTGCGGTGCTCTTCCCAGGCTGGAGACCTGCGTACAAATACTACAACATGTGGCTGTCTCTGTTGGGAGCCCTGCTCTGCTGCGTGGTTATGTTTGTCATCAACTGGTGGGCCGCTCTGCTCACATACGGCATTGAAATCCTCCTCTACATCTACGTCACAGTCAAGAAGCCGGGTGAGCTTGTTTACACGCTTGGAAGCGCGTCGGGTGTTGTTGTTGAATATTAGAGGAAGGAACCCTCTGACGACCCTAAAACTGTCTGCAGACGTGAACTGGGGATCGTCCACACAGGCGGTGACCTTTGTGAGTGCCGTCAGCAATGCTTTATCTCTAAGTGGTGTGGAAGACCATGTCAAGAACTTCAGGTAAAATTGGCTCTTTGTTTTTGAACAAATGTGCCTCATAAAGTGCCGGGTGATATAACATTAAAAGCAGGAAAATGTCATGACGAGCTGCAGAATAACCGTGACACCCTCCTGTTTTCTTGCTCAGGCCTCAGATCTTGGCTCTAACCGGGTCGGTGCGGGCCAGGCCAGCTCTCCTAGATCTGGCTCACTCCATCACCAAAAACTATGGACTCTGTTTCAGCTGTGAGGTTTTTGTGGTAGGTTATGTTGTAATCTATTATTTATAAAAGCCCTATAATAAAGCTTGAGATCTGATTAACTCTATGGACCTCAGAGACTTAAATCTGGCACTTGATGTGTGTTCTGAAAGAAGTGTGGCCGAAAGGTACGTGCTCAAAATATTCATTCAAACTCTACTTCTTTTTACTGCTTCAGGGCCAGAGATCCGAGGTCTTGCAGGAGATGACCAGTGGGATGGAGAAGAATCAGCTGTGGCTCAATAAGACCAAACGCAGAGCCTTTTATGCTGCCGTGGCCTGCGACAGTTTCAGGAAAGGTGCAGAGAGTCTGCTGCAGGTCAGTGTGGACGTCATTTTCACAGCATGACAGCAAAAAAAAAACCCCAAAAAAAACAGATGTTCCCTGGGACAAATGGGCAACCTGTGGGATCTTATCACAGGGACGTGGCAGATTTGCAGAAGCTCGTATCCCTCTTTTTTTTTTTTTACTGCCTATGCATTACTTTGTAATGACCCGTCTTGAGAAACTTGTCAGGACATTGGAACAGCAGGTAAAAAGAGGAGGGAGTTAATGAGAAGCAGTGAAACAGTCTTATGGCCCTGACTATCACAGTCTGGGGATAAGACCGCTGCTCATTGTCAGGGCTGCTCATTTGAAACAGCACAGAAGATTAAAAGCTATAATTGATTAACTCTGCCGTGGACGAGCCTCTGCGGGCAAAGAGATATCCGCTGGCTTCTCTCGTCATAACTCCTGGCTGTAAAACGGAGACACGGCCTTCTTGTGTACAGGACATTTTCAAAGTTTTACACATTGTTCTAAGTCCGTCATCGGGCTATCTTATTGCGACATAACAAGGTGTCTGCGCTGCTGCAGTTATCGGCTCGTCTTGAGAGGAGGTTTTTATGAAGGGTTTTTGTTTCCTTTGCTCGCAGGCTTCTGGTCTTGGCCGCATGAGGCCTAACACGTTAATGATCGGCTTCAAGAGGGACTGGAGAACGGCAGGAACAGAAGCAGTGCAGAGTTACGTGGGTATACTGCAGTACGTATCCCCAGATGAACATGCCAACACGCTAAAAAGCATTTCAAAACATTTCAAACATATGTGCGTGATAACCTGATGCACTGTACCTCCTTCTGGCAGTGATGCGTTTGACTTTGAGTATGGGACAGTGGTGCTGAGGATGAGCCAGGGTCTGGATGTGTCGCATCTTGTCGAGGCAGAAGGTCAGTACGGCGTCTCCTGCTTGGTTCATTGCACAGAATTTCCTTCACCTGTGTTTCAATATTCAGGTTTATGAGCAAACATTGACCAATAATATGATACCGGTTGTACCATCCAGGATTGTGGATTTCTTGCATAGACAAAAGTTATACAAACAGGCGTGCAGGTAAAACTACCTGTGCGCGTTTCACATTGGAAACTACAATGACGTGCTTTAAACCGCATTTCACTATCAACACTATCTAAATACTGAATTTGTTCGACCACCAAGCAAGCCCATATTTGCTGTGCAGCTCCTCCCCAGAACCCAATACGAGAAAAAAATAGTTTTCAACATAATGTGAATTCCAGCAAGGATAATAGAAAGGGAAGTTATGCACACCTATTAGAAAATAATATATTTTTATGCATCAAAGAAAACAAAATGTACACGGAGTGATTCTTTTTTCAAGGATGGTAAATAATGACGTGAAGCTAAAGGAATCATAATGCAGGAAAAAAAAATTAAAAGGGTTGTTGTGAGAGGGACAAACCTTTTGTTGTTTATGAATGCCTTTAATGCCTATTGTTGCTGCTGGTGAAGATTCTCAGTCATCCAGGTCATGGTCATTCCAAAAAAAGTAAAGAACAAAGCAACTGGACTTGTTTTTCGTAATTGACGATGTTTTGCTTCCTCTCCAGGAAGCTTTCTTAATTTTTTTGAATTGAGAAAGCTTCTTGGAGAGGAAGAAAACCGTCTTCAACTACGAAAAACAAGTCCAGTTGCTTTGTTTTTGCTTTTTTTGGAATGCCTATTGTTGCTCTTTGATTCATCAAAAAAACACTTCAAGGGCGAAGGAAGTTTTGTGCCTATGGAAGAAGGGAAAAATGTCGTTTTGGATCACATACATGGTTGATTTTTGTTTAAGGCAGAAAAGATCAACTAAAACAAGAGCAAGATGAAAGTCCATAGTAACCTTAAAGAAATGTAACTCTTTGACCTGAATCCTGTAGCTTGTTTTTTTAGTATATTTAGGTAAATAATCTGATAAGAGCTGTGGTCATAGAACTTTGATCTGCAGATTACAGAACATTTATAGTGGTAGGTCTGTTTCAGATCAAATAAATTACTTGCAATGGTGCCATAAAACAATCTTTGTTCAAGTGCACAGAAATTTCCGTTTGGCAACATACATACAATAATCTGTCACCAATCACAATCAAAACTTAGTCAGGAAACTGTTGTAAGATTTTAAAAAATGATTACTTCATAGGGACTATCAGATGACCCAACATGTAAAAAAAAAAAAAGAAAAGTTGTTTGTTTTTATCTTGTTTTTACAAAAACTTACAAAACAAAAGTGGGTACATTCAGTCTGGAAAATGGAAGAATTTTAGTAACAATTCCTGAAGATTGATTTTACAACACGATCAAACATAATTAGATAATTATCTCATTTTAAACTTGCAAAATAACTGATAAACTGGTTTTAAGGTGCCACGGTTTAATTTTTTTTTAAATGTTATAAGATACATAAATGTACAAAGGAGAGCTGCTGCTATGTGCTTTTATAGTCTGTTACATATATCCCCGGTCCACCAGTATTTTGGTCAATCAGTGACATATAAGCAGTTCTGCCAATTCAGTTATTGTAGTATTATATGGCTTTTCTCTTTTTAATTTCCTGGAAAACAGTAAATGCTCAGATACATATTAACTTTACATCCTGTAAAATGCTTTGTCAAAGCTCTTCATTTTAGCTGACCTGATGCCGAATGATAGACAAGTAGTCCTGATTAAGCCACTGCTACATCAACCAGTTCAGACTTTCCTTTTTCCCCATCATAAACAAATATTGTCAAAATATTGGGAAAATCATCTGTATGGCTTGTTTTATTGGGCAATCTTATTATCTACTGATTCAAATCTTAAAAGTAGAGCGTAACAAGAAATAGAAACAGAAAGCAGAAAGTGCAATATTTGTGGCTAAAACCAACTAGAATGGAAGCATAATAGAGTTCAAATAGGACAGTACCAACAAGCAGCAGCTGATAAATGCACTAAGACGCAAAATCTAAAGAGAAATGTACCTTGTTTCTTTCCCTCCTGAATAATTCTGACTGATAAAAGTACTCTGTGCATCTGATTAGCTATCTGATTGCACTTTTCAGAGGAAATGCTGAAGGCAGCGAAGGAGCAGCAAATCCTGGATGGTGAGATGATGCCGAATGGAGGGAAAGCAAGGGGACTCTTCAGGAAGTCCAGGAATTCATCTCAGCAAGTTCTCACAACCAGAGGTATCTACCTGCAGATGTTCATCGTCATATTTAAAGCGGAGGTGTCACCAGTTGAGGATTTATAGATGCGTGAAAACCTTTCCTGCACACATTCCCACGGAACTGAAGAATTAAAAATAAAAAAACATAACATTTATTAAATGAAGTCAATGACTCACATGTTTTTTTTCTTTGGAACTTTTCCCCACTCTCCCATTGAGGTGTAATTGAATCAGCTGCTCCTACTAAAGACGATTCTGTGGGTGTAATCCAATAATATGCTCCCATTTGTTCCACTTTGAGGAGCATCTCTTAATAGCAGACTTTAGATCCAGACAGGAGAGGGTCCCTGCAGCCGCCCAATCTATCAATCTCTGTCACTGCATCACACACAGTCTATAGCTTCGTCCTGCCAAGACAGTGAAGCTCGTTAGTATACCTTCTACATCCTCCTGAGGGATGCTTGTGTCGGTCTATTAATGCAGTCCACCTCAGATGTCCCGCTGTTCCCATCCAAGTTAACTATCCACACACCCTTACATCTACTGAGGCTAATTTCCGCTGTCTTTTTCCTCTCTCAGTGTCAGTGTGCGGGCCCCCGCCTCCGCAGGTTGCCAAAATGAACGAGAGGCTAGTGGAGGCCAGCGCTCAGTTTAAGAAGAAACAGCCCAAAGGCACCACTGATGTGTGGTGGCTGTTTGACGATGGAGGTAGGTGTCAGCGCCCCGGGAAAGCCTTCTGGCCGGTTCCTTTACTCACAGAGTGTGGCGGATTCATTAGCAGAGACACATCAGATCCATCCTGGAAACAAAGGCAGCCAAAAAAGGCTGAAAATGTAATGGTTAGTCAATAAAATGAAACAAAAAAAAAACATAACAAAGAACTGCAGGAAAAGGCTTTCAATCCAACAGAGTTGGCAATTATTACAACATTACTACAATGAAGAAAAAGTGTCTAGTTGATGACAGATTAATGCAATAATCTCAATGGGGTGCTTTTGTTTCAGCAGTTTTTACTTTTCTGCCATCTATCTCTTTGTATTTTTGGCTAAATGCAATTTCAGCCATTAACCATAATTCCAAGCCTTCAACTCTATGTTTTTTTAAGGAGTAGGGTGCCCATTTAATTATGTGAAGTAAGAGGAGGGCAACTTTTTTCAGTAAAAAGATGACTCAAAGTGTCATCTCTTTTTTAAGGAGCTAACTTGGGAACAATCAATAACTTTTTAGATAATGTGCTCAAAAAAGTATTGAAATACTTTCTAAGATTTAATGATACAATAACTAGTGCAATGTCTAGTTTGAAGTGTTCTTAATTATAACATTTGGGATTATTGTTAAACATTGTTTATCAGCATAAGAAAGTAAAAACTATTAATTTTTATTTAAAAGGTTTTAACATCACAAATATTATATTACAGTTTGATGCATGCTAGTGTATTTTGTATGGTGTAACTTTCAGTTCCCCCTCAAAAAATATCAAATGAATAGATTGTCACAGGGATATGAATGAAAAAAAGACAAAACACCGTAACGTCTAGTTCTGTGGTTCTCAAATTGTGGCACAAGGACCAGTGGTAATACTTTGGCACTTTGACGTTTGGCTCAGTGTTTACAGTGTGAACATAAAGCTATTCAGCAGTAACGTAGAGCTGATAAAGCCCAGTCATTCAAATGGAACTAAATTACTACCTTTTAAGCACAAACCAGTTTTGTCTCTTGCTCGCCCTTAATTAATGTATAATAAATACTTATGATTGAGTTATAAAGTCCTAACAGATTAATTAATAACATATCTACAAAGTATTTATTAGCCATCTATAAGGGGAGCCTTACTGGATTGGGGTAACATATTCTACCCATTAAAATGAAGGGCATGTTGTAAAAACCTTTTTTGTATAACAAACTAAAGCAGAAGCAAGAAAGTGAGAGCAAGTTTGACAATTGTAATCAGTGACCTTATAAACTTATATTAGCAGTAAAAACTAATGCAACCAAACACTTAGGGGACATTTTCAAAAATAAAAGTAGTGTGACTGAAGGATTTAATGACATACCAACGCCAGAAATGCAAATAAACTGTTATCCTCCGTACTTCAAACACTTGATAAGATAAGATAAATTGGTACCACTTTACTGTAAGACTATCCTTATAGATGGCTCATAAATAGTTTATTGATATGTAATTAATTAATCTGTAAACACTTTATAACTCATTCATAAGTGTTTATTACGCATTAAGTAAGCACGCATAAGAGACCAAACTGACTGGTTTGTGCTTAAAAGGTAGTAACTTAGTCTGAAATGTTTAATCTAAGCAACTCTACATGAAATATATAGTTGAACAGATTAGGCTCAATATTTTGGCAAGAAATTTGTCAGTTTTGTCTCTTGCTCGCCCTTAATTAATGTATAATAAATACTTATGATTGAGTTATAAAGTCCTTACAGATTAATTAATTAATTAATAACATATCTACAAAGTATTTATTAGCCATCTATAAGGGGAGCCTTACTGGATTGGGGTAATCCTAGGAAACAGGAATTGGGATTCAGCTTTAATCCTTTGATTCTTGGAGGCAAAGAGGAGATGAAGAGAATAAAAATCCCCTCAGGTGTTTTTATGCTCTTCAAACATTTTGAATGGACAAAGTGGAAAAAGTCACATGCTTGACAACGTTTTAAAGTGTAAAGTCCTACAATTGTCAGGTTTTGTGCGTTGGTTTGTGGACCAAACAGCAAACGAGAGCTCGAGAGATGCATGTTGAAGTGAAGAGGAGGATTTAATGAGAACAAACTAACAAAACCGTACTGGCAGGGCAGACAACGCCACGAACCGGAAAACACAGGGAGGTTAACGGAGGACTTGACCGCTAGTCAGGGGAGACAGGTGGCTTTAAATAGAGCGGAAGAACAAAGGAGAAATCAGGAGAGCAGGTGGAAGCAATTAGGGAGGCAATTAAGTGATTGGCTGAAGGAGAGAGAGAGTGCAAAGAAAAGCCAGAGGCAAAGAGGAAACACAGGACTAAAAAGTACAAAAAAAACCTCAAAGAATAAACAGACTCTTTTTAAGTGAACAAGGATCTAACAGAAATCTGAATAACCCAATTAAATACATAATAAACAGGACAGTAACAAAATGAATAAACTTAAATAACAACACTAAAAGAGTACTAGGTGTACAATCCCCAGGAACCACAACTAATGCTAAATCAAACACCTGGGGATTGTGACAATAATTGACTTCTCTCTGCTTCTCTCAGGTCTTACACTGCTGCTCCCCTACATCCTCAGCACCAGGAAGAAGTGGAAGGACTCCAAACTAAGGATCTTCGTTGCAGGGCAGCCTGGACGGACCGAGATAGACAAACAGGAGTGAGTGAACAAATTCATGCCGCAGTATCAGTTGCCGTGGCTTGTCATGCGAACGATACGACACCAAAAAGTAACTGCACGCATCTGAATAAAGCTGAATCTGCGTGTGCGCTGACTTGACTTGCAGGATGAGGTCTCTGTTACACAAATTCCGAATTACATGCAGCGACATCACTGTCATTGATGACATCCACGTCAGACCCAACGACAACAGGTAAACAGCCCGGTATCAGGGACAGATGACGCAGCGGTTACAGTCAAGTCCAATCAGTAGTGATCCGCACATCTTAAAAGTCAGCTCACCCTCTCATATGCCGTTTCTCCAGCATAAAGAAACTAGAAGACATGATTGAGCCTTTCCGTCTACATGAGGGATCTAAAGGCAGGGATCAGGCAGAAGGAATGCAGAAGGAATATCCCTGGAAAATCACTGACGCAGAACTCAGTACCTTTGAAGAGAAGGTGGGGAATAACTTCCAATGCCATGAAAGAACTTCAAACGGTTCTTTAATGGCAATTCAATTGCAATTCAAAAAAAATATATACATATATATATATATATATATACATATCCTGCTCTTTTTCAGACCAACCTCCAGATACGACTAAATGAGCTCCTTCAAGAACACTCCAAATCGGCTAATCTGATTGTTTTGTAAGTACAAGCAGCGGACAATATTCGACCACCTGAGGTGCTGGTGCCGGATCGTTTGTCTGACTGTATGTTTTTTTTTCTGTATTGTTAACCCTCTGCAGGAGCTTGCCTATCGCTCGTAAGGGATCCATCTCAGACTTTCTCTACATGGCCTGGCTGGAAGTCTTGACAAAGGACCTCCCACCCATTATGCTCATCAGAGGCAACCACAAGAGCGTTCTCACTTTCTATTCTTGAGCATCTCGAAGGCCAAAAACCAAAGAACAATGTAGCTGGATGGGAACTATGTTCATAAAGGGTACAGGAACATGAGCGAGACAGTCTTCCAGACCCGCATCAGTCACACATTCACACTCCGATTATCAATTTTAGAAAATAAAGACCGAAAACACATAACATCATTAACAGAAAACAGAAAAAAGGATTTAGAGGAGGTGCTTTAAATAATAGGACATAAACTGCTTTATGAAGATTTGAAGCACCTTGAAGTTCAGCATCATTATCGGCAATGGATGATGCTACAGACAGCTTTTTTAGCATTACGTTGCTGTGCAGCTACTAGGAAATGCTGCAGATTTCTATTATAGAAGAGAGACAGGACCAGCGGGCACATGATGATGCTGCAGTGGTAAGACCGAGGTACTGTGATTGTAATATAAATGTAAATAGAATACTGGAGTGGATGTTTTTTAGGCTATGATTCTGCTCAAGTCAATATTAGTATCACTGTAGTAATACTGGTTTAATTGTTTTTTTGGGGGTTTTTTTTGTAAACATTCCTAAAGTTTAAAGTACTGGAAACACCATATCGCATATTGTTTGCTCATTCTACCTAATGTTGCTTAAATGTTTTAATTTTAGTACCACAACACTTTTTTGCTTGAAGACAACTGAGTGATTCCAAACACTATTACATTTTTCTTTTTTGTATTTTACTTAACATTTTGTGATTATATTTAACTAAATGAGCCATTTGAAATAAAATAATTAAAACCTTTTGATCACTTCTGGCTTGTGTTTTGTACTTGTGTTTTTTTTTAAGAGTCATGTATCAAAAGTATGCAGGTTATTTAAAACTTTTCCAGATGAATGAAGCTGTAGAGGATGTGAAAGGTTTGAGGATCGGTCTGACTCTTAGCAGGAGCTCCTGCTCTTTACGGCATGAATTACCACTGAATGATTTAGATTAAAGCATGTGGAATGGCCCAGTCAAAGTACAGTTCTAAACTGAGTAGAGAATCTGTAGCAAGATTTGAAATTTGATGTTCGCAAACAGTCGTCGTCAAATCTGACTGATCAGATAAAAAATTGCAACAAGTCCTGTGTGGACATGCCGGAAAAGACTTGGAGATGGAACTGAGAGAAAGAACATATCCATGATTAAAGGACTAATGTCTCAGCAGGATCTTGAAAAAATAATATATAATACATGGATTTATTTTAAGTCAACTTGGTTACTGCAACGATGTTTTCACAGGTCTGCCTAAAACGTGGATCAGACAGCTGCAGCTGATCCAGAACGCTGCTGCCCGCGTCCTCACTAAGACTAAGAAAGTAGAGCACATAACCCCAGTTCTAAAGTCCTTACACTGGCTCCCTGTATCTCAGAGAATAGACTTTAAAATACTTCTATTAGTCTATAAATCCCTGAATGGCTTAGCACCTAAATACATCACAGACTTGTTATCAGTGTATCAACCCTCCAGACCACTCAGGTCTTCTGACTCCAGTCTACTCTGCAGAACCAGAACCAGAACTAAACACGGAGAAGCAGCATTTAGTTCCTATGCTCCACTTATCTGGGATAAACTCCCAGAGGACTGTAAAATATTGAAAGCCTGAGTTCCTTTAAATCAAGATTAAAAATACATTTGATTAGTATTGCCTTTGACTGTTATTGTTAAACTGTTTTTACTGATGCATCATTAGTTTCAGTTTGTAGTACAACTGTTCATTAATATTTGCTTTCAGTTTCCATTTTCCTATGTTTTATTTTATTTTTTCAATTTTCCTACATTTTATTCCAACTGTTTTTATTAAATTCCTTTTATTCTGTCTTTATTTTCCTATGTTATAATCACATAAAGCACTTTGTCCTTGTACTGAAAATGTGCTATACAAATAAAATTGCCTTGCCTGAAGCACACTTTTCAGATTAGTTAAAACGTTGAAAACCATCAGTGTTTTCCATGTCATAATAGTACATTACCTTGTGTGGATATATCACAGAAAAAAAATCCCAATTTTGATTTTTGTGGTTGTAACATGACGCAATTAGTACGACTTTACTACAGGCCTTGCAAAGAAGTTGTGGCACTACTTGTACACTTCTGGATATACATGGTTTTATTATGCCACAGACCAATATGGGGGTAACCGATGTGTCTCCATCACATCATGGAACTAGCCTGGATGATGTGAGTAAAGCACAGAGCCACGGAAAATGTGGCATAAATATTCAAGCAAGAAGACTTTGTTTTGTAGGAAGCTGTAACAATTTGCGAATGAAAACAATTTTTTTTTCCAAAACAGGGGGTAGCATAAGATAAAACTGGTGGAGAAATTTTACGGTCATCTGACTGGGGATTGTTTTTTGTTTTTTTGGGGGGGTTTTTACGAATATTTAGCGCATCTTTCTTAGCGCTTTCAAATGAGTGTTCTGGGAGGGGTTGCTTGCGTGATTCAAGAGGGTAGGAGGAGTGATGCGCACGCAGGATGGTAGCTGATAGAAGCCATAGACGGACATTATCACCACTAAGCCAATAATGAAATTAATACAAGTCAGACTGAAGGACCTTCAGCGATGCTTGTCGGCGCTCGAAGCTTCTCCGCGTTGTTTGGAAAGACTGTTTCACACGCAGATGCTCTCTAAAAATAAAGGCAAGCAAGCTAAAAAAAAATAGCAGCGTTAGCTTTGCTAGCCCACTTAGCGTTTTGCTAACCGATCGCTTTGGTTTTTAGTGTTATGTTGCATCACATATTGTGTTCAGACAGAGTTAATGAACCCACTCCCACGTCTCCCGTTTCATCCCGGCATGACAACCGCGTAAAGAGGAGATAGAAGCCTTAAAAGGACTTCGCATTACATCACAAGCTAATGCGGCTCCATGGATTAGCTTGTTTACATCCGCAACTGAGTCTTCCGAGCGTCACGGAAACTGCGGTTCACGTTATAATGTTTAATTCTGGTTTGGTCACGAAATCGTTTTGCCCGATTCGTAACCATATGCAGTTTTGTGGGTGTCTATTGCAGGTAATGCAGTGAAATAGTTTGCATTTTGAGTTGCACACTTTTATTTCCGGGGGTGGAAATGACGTATGGAGGCGTATCTACCACGTGGGTTCTACGCTTCGCCTCTGAGCGGGAACGTCAATTCATTCCCGCCCAGAATTTGAGAAGCAGGTCAAAAGAGATAAGAGTAGCGTTTAATTTCACTTAGATATATTTGTCTAAGCAAAACGCGTAGTTTGCTTTAGTCGGAATAATTTAGTTGGCTTGTTGTCAGGTTTGTAGCGTGAACGCGTTGCCATCATGCCCGCCCTGGATGTTACAGATGTGTCTCCATCCAAGAAAGCCAGGACAGAGACAAAGCCTGAGGAGGAAAAACACGTGCTTCGGTTCTCTAAACTTTCGGAGCATGCCACGACACCTACGCGAGGTTCTGCAAAAGCAGCGGGATATGACCTCTACAGGTTGGTTGTCTTTCTTTTCCTGGGGACTGGCCGGCTGTCGTCTATGCGAGCCTAGATTATAGCTACACGGTTTATGTCAGCGGAACGTGTGGGTGATCGTGATTATTTGTTCTATAGTGTTCTGCATTGTCCCATGTGTGTAAATGGTCTCTTCATTTTGACACAACAGTGCCTATGACTACTCCATCATGCCCATGGATAAGGCGATTGTAAAGACAGACATCCAGATTGCTGTTCCCCACGGCTGTTACGGCAGAGTTGGTGAGCTTCAAACCTGCTCGGCCTGCTCCTCAGCTACACTTCCCGGTTAACAGACGTGAATTCAAGCATGCATGTTTCTTCCTTTCAGCACCAAGATCGGGTCTGGCAGCTAAACACTTTATTGATGTTGGCGGTAAGTCTGAGCAAAACATATCTGCGTCTAATTCGGTGTTTGTTTGTTTTTTTTTTTTCAATCCCGAGGGCTGTTTCACAAAACCCAGAATTTAGAAATCCAGGATGAGACATATAAAGGCCAGGCTTGATGTGATCAGTGCATCCAGGCTTGATCTGTTTCATGAAGGCCAAAACAGGCCCCGGAGGCGCGACGTTAAGGAGGCGCGCCTCCAGCTTTCCTCGAAAAGTCACGTAGTCGATCACAGAGTCATTGATGCTGAAATGGACAAGTTACGTGCAACCAACTTCAATCCAAACGAGCAACATTTTATTTATTTATTTATTTTTTGGTGGAGCCTCATGAGGAACTGAAGCGTCACACCCAAGAAAGGAAACACTGCCGCTATTATAAAGGAAAACACGTGTTGGCTATTTATAGAGGAAACAGGTGTTACAAGATTTTCTGCGACCTTTGAGAGTTTGCGACTCTAGGGTGCGCTGTTTCAATGGTCCCCATCAAACGCCTGCAGGAAAAGCAGTAGAGGGATGACATTTTTCAGCAGACAGCCTTCCAAAACCATGTTCACCTCATATCAGATTTAGTAGTGGAAGTAATGATTGAAGCAAACATTGTTTGCATTAAAAATATCAGTAATAATAATAATAATAATAATAATAATAATAATAATAATAATAATCAAAACCTGGTATGAAAGAAAATTGCCTATTTATGATAAAGAGTAATCAAATACCATTACAAAATTCCCATAACAGTTGTTGTCATCGGGCCTTAAGTTTTTTATAGTTTTCCTTTTGCTGTGAGATTGCTTATGGAGTCTGCACTTGAGGAGCACTACCACTACCTCTGTCCTGGAGGAGTCAGGGAAACAGCGCCCTCTAGAGTCCCAGAATCTGATAGGTAGAAAAATGGTGTAACTCTGGACTTTATTGACAATACCTTTGTTTCTCTAATTCCCTCAATGCATGCAATAGTTTATTAAAGGCCTTTCTGTCAAACTAAGAGCAGCAGCAGTCTTCAAAAACCATAATCTGTCGGTGACAATGCCCACATGGATGATTCTAAAGTTAATAGACTACTAGCATAATGTTAAACAATAATTGTACTTGACTGTTTTGTCAAGTATCAGTGATAGTGATGTATCAGTGATATTTTAATGCCAGCAGATTTAAAAAAAAATATCAAAACACAGAGATAAAACTGAAAAAGCTCATTGGTTTCTGATCAGTGTGACCACTAGCTGAACAGACAAAGCACCAGGATTAACTAAGCCTGGCGTTTAGCATAGTGTGGAGCAGGTTAGCCACAAAGAATAAATCGCCATGGTAACTTATGTGCTACTGCATTTGTGAAACCGAGTCGAGGCTTAATTCAGACAGAATATCTGAAAAATCCCTGGTTTCTAATCTGGTTTCTTGGTTTTGTGAAACAGCTCTCTGTTCCTCATGGCACACCGCACAAAACGTAATATTGAAATGGTTATTTCCTGCTTTCTATTCTGTCCAGTTTTCCTCATTATGCCACATTTCTTTAAATATTATAAAGCCACAAATCAGCTCTTTTTTTTTTCTTCCCACTGTGTCTGCCATCTTCCCATTACCTTTTAATAACAAATTTAATTTGTCCTTTACTGAGTAGTACAACAATATCCCTCTGACTGCTTTCTGTAGCATGTTTTGCATATTTGTCTGCCAGCTCTTTTATTTTTATGTGCAAAAAATGCATATAAAGTAACAATTGGGTCGGAGCAATGAACAAAACGGCATTTCTTTTTTGAATCTCTTAATGCAGCCGTATAAACTTGAACCATAGTTGGTATTTATTATCTAAATATACTTGTACACAGATCTGGTGACCAGAGTTAAAAAAAAACAACAACAACATAAATTCATATCAGATGAGCCATTTCACCTGCCTCTGTGTGTTTACAGCTGGTGTTGTTGATGAAGACTACCGGGGTAATGTTGGTGTTGTGCTCTTCAACTTTGGCAAGGAAACATTTGAAGGTGAGTTCCGTCTTTGGCTTTTAGGTATATGAAGTTTTCTCCCAAGGCGGCGGAAATACATGACGAGATTTGATTTTTATTATGATCCTTAGGGCCTGATTTTCAATAATTCCAAATAACGGCGGCTGAATTGTGTTAAACTGTGAGAGCAACACGCGCGTTGCACCTGATCCTCAGAGGTTGCGTCCCTAGTGGACAAGAAGTGCAACACCAATTGGGTCCGTCCCATTTAAATTAGTAAACTGCGTCTACTGCGGGCAGTTTGGGAGCCGCTGTCAAAGAAAGAGGAAGATCAAAACCTTCACATAATCACGGCAGACACCCAGAACACCCAAAACGTATTTAATGAATGGAGAGTTTCTGCTCTTATATCTTAGAGACAATAATAACTATTCTTTAAAATAAAGACAAAAGCTTGTTTTGTCAGCAGACGTTCTGTAAAACAGAAGAAAATGTTTTTTTTTATTTTATGTCTCACTATAATAAGGAAATACAAAAGCTGACAAATCTGATTTATCCCTGTCTATCATTATTCTACCGCTTCGTGTATCTGACGGTGGTCATGTCAAAAGCGACAGCTGAGCAGAACTTCTCCAGCCTTTTGACTGAAACCTTCCTCCAGTCATTGGAGTCAATAATGATAATGACTATTTGAAAGAAAATAACATAAATAGGTCTGTCCAAGGTTTACCCCGCCTCTATCCCACTGTACACTGGAGATTGCAGATGAAGATTAATACCCCGCAGACGCAGCATCCAGCAGACGTCCTTTTCCCCACTAAAATTATTCTACTGTTGTTATTCTGACAGCTAAATAATGTTCACTTGCAGAGAAACTCTCTGTCCTTCTTGTTATCATACCGATGTCTCCTTCCTGGCCACAAGGGCCGCAGGCAATCTGTGTGCGAGTTCGCCTCTGACTCTGAGGTGCCTAATATAAAGGCAAAAACTGCACCAACTCTGTTTCAGCTTTGCTGGCATTACGTATTTACCTTTGCATATCCCCTCCCATAAATTTGCGTGGTTTGGTCATTAGCATGGGATGTGCATATTCATGAAGGCATTTGCACAAAAGAGTTTGTTCTCACTGTTCTGCTCATTTTGAAGACGCAAATTGTTTTGCTCCTGGTTTGACGATCAGCAAACAAATCACTGTGTACCTGTTTTAATGCGTACAAACCTTTTGAAAATCAGTCCCTTAATGTTAAAGCTCATTTTATGCGCCCTTTTCCAAATCCTAAACATTTTGCCCATATTGCTAAATAAAATTTTTGTATCTCTGTTAAGTGTTGTACATCTATACAAAAGGTTTCTATCCTTACAGGTATGCTATTTTAAAAAGGAACTGCAAAAATGTCTGAATTCTAATGATATTTTTGAACCTCCAAAGCGCGCAGACTTTACTGTGCAGAGCGATTATAAAATGAGCCGTTTTGTCTTTCATTCAAGTTCATAATTGTCTCATGTTGCTCCTTGCAGTGAAAAAGGGAGACCGGGTTGCTCAGCTGGTGTGTGAGAAGATCTGCTACCCAGATCTGGTGGAGGAAGAGGTAAACTTTAACCTTACTAGTTTAATTTACACACCTGCATTTCAGGTGTTTTCCAGTTTCCAACTTGATTTAGTGCAAGGTATGAATAGAAAACACAAGTGCCCCTATTCACAAAGAGCCCGAACACTAAAAGCAGCTCTTAGTAACGTCATTTTGGGAAAAATCTTAGAAGTTCCTGAGTTTTAAGATTTTTCTAAGAATTTTACCTCTGTAAGATAAAAGTTACTCACAGAGCATCTTAGGGGAGCTTAAGAGAGCTCCTAAAGGGAAAGGTGTTAGTAGTGAGGAGGACTTTCAGCGATCCTAAGAGTTTCAAGAGAGCAGTGAAGATGGTGGAGACAGAGGGAGCTGATTGGCTGATCCACCGCCTGAACAGTGGAGGAAATGAGCGCATAAACTTTAATAACAATCATACAATTATTAATAAGTAGACAATATAAACATTATCTCCATAGAGGGAAAATTTGTTTCAGTGGCCCGATGGGTTAAAGGCACAGCGCTAGCAACGCAATGGTTTTGAGGATAAATAGGAAAAATATTGAATAATGAATAAAAAATGGAGTAAATTACAATGAATATAAATAAAATGGGTGAGAAAGTATTTTCTGTATTGCATTATGTCAGCAGCCTGAATCTTGAAATTCGCTTGCGTCTCTTCACTTTTTATTGCTCCATGAAGCGCTCATCACCAGGCTGCTGCTTAAAAAAGATGCGTTGATCTGCGGCAATATGCTTGAAAGTGCGTTTATTTCCACCGTTCCAAGGACCAATTTACTTTTCAACACTATTCTCATACCAGAGCTGTGCTGCTGTCCAGTTCGAGGTTTTCCACCTTTTTTTCCCTCTATTTTACGTCAGTCGTTTTTTTAATGTCAATCGCTTTATACAAGCAGGCAATCCTAGTAAAATGCTGACAGGTGAGTGCGCATTAATATGAAATAGATATGGCAGTAAAATGATTAACGAGTAAAAATAAATATGCAAATCAAAATGGTGTGTTCAGACATTTTGATGCTATGTGATGATTAATTTAGATAAGTTTCATCATCATGACACATTTCTGAATTTAGTCTCATCAGTTAATTTCTGTCCTTTGATCACTTGGAGCAAATTTATTTTATTTTTTCTTCTTTTGTACCATCAACCAATGACAGCTGTTGAAAGAAAGCGTCACACCTTGCAAAAGGGTCAACCACACCTGCTCACTAAGAAAAAAATGTTGCTCTCAGCAGCGTCGGAATCACTCTTAAGCTAAGACTCCTGGGTGTGAATTTTTAGGCTGGAGCTCTCTGTGAATACGGGCAAAGAAGACTTCTCTATTTGGTTGGTTTTACTATTTTTGCTCCTTGATGGTGCCTCCACAGGAAAAAGTTAACAGATAAACTCCCTAGTCTTTAAAAGTATTTGCATGTGCATTTTCAAATTATTTATAAATAGCTTACACATCAGTAAGCTATAATTACGGTTGTGTTTGGCTGCTTTCACCTTTTTTCTTTTTACCCGTAGACACTTGATGAGACTGACCGCGGTGCTGGAGGCTTTGGATCTACTGGGCGCAACTGAAAGCGGCAAATGTTACGTTATTAGCAATACGTTGTTCATATTTGGGTTGTAAAAATAAGGTTCTGATAAAGCTGTTTTTTTTTTCATACTCGGAAGTCTGGTGTTTCTTCTTCTTTCTAATCACACTTGATTGCAGTAGTTTTGTCTCAAAATAACCCCAACAGGAAGTCTTCCAAACCTCCACAAGGGGGCAGTAGAGGGCAAGATATTGAACTGACGCTTCCAACCCACTGAGCTATATAATCACTGAGCTATATAATACACTGGAGTGCTGATTTTGCCGAAAAACTGAAGTCACTGGCCGCCATCTTGCTACTCCCTACTCTCACAGAACGATTTGGTTGCAACAATAAGCAGTTTTCTGGCTGTGTATAGTTACTGGGGGGAAATGGGGAGTACCAATATGGCGGCTGGTGGCGGGCTATTAGCAGTCCAGTGTATAATATAGCTCAGTGTTCCAACCACATTCCTCTGCAAGTGCAGTAACTCCCAACATAGGTGTGTTATGTCTCAGCCTACTATATCTGGCTATTTGGCCTAATCTGACTTTCACCAGCCAAAACCATCAGCGATGGTGCAGTACTCCACTTTGATCAGACAACTGCAGGGGAGGAGCTGCGCAGCCTGCTGTAACTTCGTGTTATTTCGACTGGGATGAAAACGGGATGGGGAGGGGAATAAAACCACAGGCATACATAAAAGTATGTTTTTATTGTCTGGATTTACAGCTAAACCCTCGCTGATGTGAACAGAGAACAGGCTGGTCTGTAAAAAAAAAATGCAGCACTGATACTGATTTTACATGTGAGACTTGTGGCCACAGAGACCTCAGTGCATAATCATGAAGGCCCAGGTTTGGCATCATCAAATGTGTGTGTGTGTGTGTGTACACTGCTTGTCTGTATACACCGTTTACAAAGGAAGTAGTTGGTCATTATAAGCACCATTATGACCCCCTCTATTCCAGGGGCTTCCTCTAGTTTACAAATGCTTCATAGATTAAAAGTGGCACTGATTATTACAGTATAAACACAATTTACATACACAGAAGAGAGCGGACAGGCTTTGATGCTAGCTGTTGCGGCGCCGAGGACAGGAAATCTTCAGAATGACCGACGGGGTGGTATGTGGCTACTAAAAAGGTTTGTGTTGTGCAGTGCATTCAGAAGTCTATGTGGACGTGTTAGCACCAGTAGATACGGTTAATGGATCAGTAGGAAAGATGGGGGAAAGCAGAGTTTAAATAGGCAGTAGGATTCAAGCTCAGATGTGGTTACATCTCAAATAGTCCACAGTGGGTTCCTTCCCTCCTAAACATTTTTCAACTCGTTTTTCACTATGCGGGGAAGAAGAGATGACCTACGGTAACGTCACCTGGGGAAGAAATGAATTGATAAGACTATTGTGACTCAACCCATTCTCTTCCGACAAAATGGGAGTTTATAAAATAGCTTTCTGCCGCCCACGTGCCCCTCCAAGTGGCATCTGATTCCACATTTAACAATAATTCAAAAAAACCTATTCACACAGTCGATAGTGCTTTAAACAGCTGGAGTCGTTTCATCAGACTTTAATTGAACATGACCTCACTCAGCTGCTATTCTTTTCATAGAATCTGTATCTATGATATGTAGAATCATCTTTGGTGATCGAATGGTGCTGTAAACCCCCCCCCCCCCCCCCCTCCCCTCTTTGTCTCTTTGGTGGCGAGCCCCTAGTTGCCTCTAACTACTGATCCAGAGTCTGGATTGTTTGACTTTTAAAGGCAGCGTGAGGCTGACGCTGGATCAGCAGCTGCCAGCAACATCTGCCCCTCTCAGTCTGGTGATGGTTAATGGAGGATGAGCCGCACCCTCATCTTCAGTACATCTCCGAGCTGTCCCGTGAGGTAGTCTTTATCGTGCTCGTCTTCCAGCTCGGCCAGCTCCTTCTTCCTGTAGAGAGGGACGCTGTTGATCTGAAGGTCGTACGCCCCCGGCGGGAGGAGCTTTTTCTTGCTCAAGTGCAGGTAGCTGACACCGTCCCTCTGGTTGATCTTGAAGAAGCCGTCCTCGTTGCCGCTGTCGATGCTGTAGCGCACGTGGTCGCTGAGCGCGGACAAGGCCGGGGTAAACTCCAGGATGTGGTCGCGGTTGCTGAGGTCGCTGACGTTCAGGTGCAGCTGCAGCGTGTTTTCAGTGTCCATGCTGGCCAGGCTGACTGTGTTATCTGTGAGCTGAAGAGGCGAGCGGGGAAAACAAAACGAAATTAAGTCGGCAAATCTAAGTCTAAGGTCACGTCACCCATGCACCAAAATGAATCAGTTCATGCTAATTTATATTAAAAAAATGTTTTTAATGAATTTAAGTTAAATGCTGATAGATTGCATTACTCATCACTCAGCAAGTTATTAAATCAATTACTAAAGTTATTAAATCAATTACTGATTGGAGTCTGATCCCAGAAACTCATCCACAGTGGTTTACAATGTATTGATACCCATTCAATCTGATGTTTTTTTTTCTCACATTACAACCACAAACTTCCACTTATTTTTAATTGTATTTTATGTGATACACCAACACAAAATAGGGGATATTTGTGAAAATGTTTTACAGTTAAAGTTCTGAAAAAGAGTTGGATGCATATAGGTTTACTCCGTTAATCTGATACCCTTAAATAAAACCCACCGCAACCGATTACCGTCAGAAGTAACCTAATGAGTAAACTGAGCCCACTTGAGTGTAACCTGATCTCAGTGTAAATACAGGTGTTCTCTGAAGGAATTGGAAATTTGACAGAGACCATTGGTGAACAAACAGCCAGAGTAAAGCAGTCCCGTCAGGGATAGAGTTGTTGAGAAGTTTGAAGCCCACAACAACCATTAATCACGCGCATCACATAAAAGCCAAAAGAAGTCTCACTTTCACTGTTTCACAGCCCAAAAAGGGGATAAAGTAAACACTTTGGAGAAGCTGCTGTGGTCAGATGAGTAAAAGGAAAACCCATTTTGGCCTAAATGTAGAACACTATGAGCCTATCGCCATGAATGCATCGTTTCCCAAGGTGACACATGGTGTTGGCAGCATCATGCTGATGGTTTCACTTTTTTTTACAGCAGGGGCAGGAAAGCTGGTTAGATCTCATGGAAAGGTGGATGGAGCAAACACGGGGCAAACCGGGCAGAGAAGTCGTAAGAGCGGCAGAACTGGGAAGGGGGTTGAGCTTCCTGCTCCAGCAGTAAAACAACTCTTGAAAAATACAGCTGGGGCTATCTTAAATCTACAAGTAGTTGGTTGTAATGTGACAAAATCCCTCAAGAGGTGTGAATACTTTTACAATGTGCTTAAGATTTTCTTGATTCTTGTTTGCTCAGGTCATGCTAAAAGTAATGTATGTGAATTTACCAGAAAACGTCTCCTGCGTGTATATATGCTTGATAATTCATTTTTAAAATGTGTGTATTTAAAGAGTTGCTCATTTATGTGGCCAATTTAAAAGCAGTTAAATTTGGATTCTCAGCTTTGTCAAAAATCTTATCAAAACAAAGGGTTAACTAACAAACCACACTGCAAAAACGGATCTAAAAATAAGTAAAATGTTCTTAAAGTTAGTGTATTTGTCCTTGATTTGAGCAGGTAAATAAGATTATTTGCCAATGGAATGAGTATTTTGACCCCTAAAATAAGATAATTAGACATCCTGCACTTGAAATAAGATGATGGAGATGAGTTATTCCTATTTTAAGTGCAGAAGTCTTATTCCATTGGCCAATCATATTATTTACCTGCTCAAATCAAGGACAAATACACTCATTTTAAGAACATTTTACTTATTTTAAGTTCCGTTTTTGCAGTGCAATTGCATTCCTGACACAGTGTGGTAATCATTGCAGTAAGAAGTTGAGCCCCTACATCTTTTTTAAAGAGGCTTTTTTTCCACACTTGTAGAAACAAAACTGAGGCAAATGGCAAAAACTACGAACATTAGATTATGAAACTCCCCCTCCAGTCAAAGTTTTCGAGTCGACATCTAAATGCTCAAGTTATCCATAGAACAACAACACAAAAACTGACCCGGTCCCGCTGTGTCCCCGGCCCTGAACACAGATTACCTGCATGTCTTCCAGAGAACTGTCATGTGTGGAGTTGGGACTGCGACGTTGGCGTCCTTTCTTCGGGTACCCGTTTATCTTACACTCATAGCAGGCTTCGGGTGAGAGCGAGTTGTCGTCCTCCTCACCTCCCTGTGCACCGCTCGCGCTGCCACTGGTAAAGCCAAGGCCTGTGACGCAGTGCCTGAAAGGCAGAAACACGGCAATCAGCCGGACAGAAAAGGCGCATGTACAGGTTGCTGCTTTTTTTGCGGCGCGTCTCAACTGTACCCCTGTCCGGCGCGGTAGTATCCAGGCGGGCATCCACAGAGGTAGCCCCCGTCCGTGTTGGAGCAGCCAAACTTGCAGGGGTTGTGGCTGGTGGAGCACTCGTTGACGTCCGCGCAGCCTCCGCTGGTCTGCTCGTAGTTGAAGCCGGTGGGACAGAGGCAGCGGAAGCTCCCCAGAGTGTTGTGGCACGACGCTCCCCCGCAGATCTGGCTGTTCAGACACTCGTTCTCATCTGGGTCACAGGAAGTTGGTGGGAAGCAAACAAACAAGGGAGGTGGGGGGGGGGGGGATGGGGTCATTCCAGTGAAAGGACACAAACAATACTGGGAAAGTCTGTTCTTAATCTTATTGATATGGGGAGAGATTTAAACTAGAAAGAGTGGCCTGACCTTGAAGTGGCGCAACATCTTCTGATTCATTTTAGTATTTATTAGCATTATTCAAGGCAAATATACCCATAATATTTTGTTTAAAAACATTATTTTGTAGATGTTTGAGGGATAAGAAAGTTTAGAGTAACAAGAAGGAGCAAAAAACAATTGAGAAACTGGAAACCTTTGGACAGCTCGGTATTAAAATGCTGTCTCTGATATTTTAGCAACTAGATCACTATGTCTCATTAAGGTTTTTTGCTTATATTTGCCAATAAAACAAACGGCGCTCACCGACACACTGGTTCCACTGGTAGTGCTGCAGGTAGCCCTGGGGACAGCTGCACCTGTATCCGCCCACTAGGTTCTGGCAGCCGTGCTGACACCTGTGGTTCCCGTCGCATTCGTCCATGTCTGCCGGGGACCAGCACACAACACGATGACTTGAAAGTGTTTTCGTTTCCATTACCACTCAGCTGATGATGACCTCTCTGGTTCTCAGACCTTCGCAGCTCTGTCCGCTGGGATCTAATGAGTATCCCCGCTGGCAGTCACAGTTGAAGCTGCCCGGAGTGTTCTGGCAGACTCCGTTGGAACCGCACAGATTTGGGTCCGATGAACATTCGTTGTTGTCTGCGGAGAGAGGAGAGGAGGGGAGGGGCGGGGGAGGTTCAGACAAGGCTGGAAACCGATGGATGACTGTGACCTGGGTTCACCGTTGGAACCATACTGATGAAAAGGACACCGAACTTTTGGTCCTCTCTGTCTGACATACATTCAGACTAAACCTTTAATGTTTTAGGTCAGTTAGGATTATCAAAAACTAATTTCTATTTGCTAAATACCTGAAACATAAAAAGATATTCATTTATTCTTTTTACTTTCCTCAAAGTCACAGGTTTGCATGCATTAAGATACTAAACTTTTAAACTTGGGGTATCCCAGATGATGCTAAGTGATTATGATTAATGTGACCATAATTGTGCATCTACTCAAATCTGCTTCATGCCTGGGTTCAATTGCCAGATGCCTGGAAAGGTGTGTATAAACCCTGAAACAAACGTCCTTGTGGAGATGCTGGCTAGTGAGAGAGTATCATTATCCGCAGTGAAAGTCCTGTATCAACATGAGCTAATGGGCCTCTCAGAGAGGAAGAGGCCATTACTCCAAAAGCAACATAAAAAGAGATTAAAGTTTGCAAATGCCCTCAGGGACAAAGACCGAACGTTTGGAGGCATGTCATGTGGTTTGATGAAGCTAAAGTTTAAGTGTTTTCGGCATAATGCTCACTGTTACATATAGAGGGGGGATAAAGCCTGAGAACACCATCTCCACTGTAAAGTACGGGGTTGGGAGCATTATGTTGTGGGGTTTTAAAGCAATAGGGGCTGGTGCACTTACCAAAATAGATAGCATCATGAGGAAGAACACCATGTGGAAACATTCAAGCAGCATCTCAAGGCATCAGACATTAAGTCAAAGCTCGGATGCAGATGGGTCTTCCAAATGGACAATGACTCCAAGCACACCTCCATGTTAGTCAATGTTTTGGAGCGGCCATCACAAACTTCTGATCTCAGTCCCGTGCTGTGGGGAATGGGCCAATATCTCAGCAAACTATGGTGAGACGCTTTAGGAAGAGCACCCAAAACGTCTGACCTAAGTAATGCAGTTTGAAAGGCATTTCAAGCAAATACTAAGGAAATGTATGCAAATTTCACGAGGATTTGAAGAAAAACAAATGACCTCATGTGTTATTTTGGCATGTAGCAAATAGAAAAACAAGAGGTAATTTCAAGTGGCCAAAGACAGGATAACATCAGTATGATTTCATACCAGGAACACAATAAAGAAAAGGTTGTGTTTCGAACACCATGTGTTAATATCTAGTTTTAACTTTAAGTGTGGGTGTACAAAATACAAAATTTTTCAAGTTTTTTCAGGAATTAGGTCCATATGAATATGAACTAACCTCCAAGCTAGCAGCATTTTAAGTTAAATACAGTCAGATTCAGACTTTTAGGTATCAGGGAAAGATAAAACTGAAGTTCTAACATCATTTTTTAAAGAGGGAAAAGTTTGTGAATATGTTTAGCATCTGGTAAAGGCCATATAATTTTAATATTATGTCCTTATAGTCAAAACACAAGAATTGAAAGACAGTGTACTTTCTCATTAACAGGACCGTATCGCACCAATGATCACTTATAAAGATACAAAAGTTCATCCATGGTAACATAAGCTTGCATAAAAAAGTATTTTTTTTTTTTGTGTTGGAAACAACTGTTCGAATTGAACCTGATTGATTTATTTTATTTAATGCATTTAACGATTTTGGTGAACAAAGATCTGAGCAAAATCTGACGTGTCAAAAGTGCAATCTCATATGTTTTAACAGCTGGTCGCGACATTTAAGGTGTCCATCAAAGAGCGTTCACTCCAAAGACCCTTTTAGTCCTCAAGTTTACACTTCTATCAAACCTAAAAAACTTCTTGTCGTTTTTATTATTCACGTCCACACCCATATTTTTCTAACCTCATTATTTGCACATTGCTCACACATCAACATGTCCCGTGAGTTATGGCCTGAGGTCATTCCTAATATCCCCACCGAGGGTTCCCTGTGCTCCATCTGATATGAGGCAATGGAAGCTGGTATATATTGAGGGGAAAAATGCTTGTAATAACCATGACAGCCTGCAACAACGTTCCGCACTCAACACCGCCAATCTCGTACGTGTCATTATAAATATGATCATTGTGATATCAGACAGGATCCATTAACGCCCTGATTGATTGCTTGGCTATTATGATCTGTTCTTGGATAAAATATAAGAACATTTCACAGCGATATATCACACTGCGTGTGCGATGTCTCAGCAGCGTACACTATCTGAACTTCGGTTTGTTAGGCCTAGGCCGCTTACGGGCAGCGATGTATACCTAGATTTTCAAAATGTTTTTAAAATTGCTAAACTCTCCCCATCATACTAATCCTATGGTCTTAAGTCCTTTTAATGAGATGCTAGTCGTTTGTTCTCTCTTCTACCTGTTATGGTACAGCTGGCTGAAAGTTGGCTGCTATATCTTTCCTTTTTATTTTTAATAGACTGGTACTCGTTAATAAATAAATAATACAGTCTGCAAGCTATAAGTGTGAAAATCCACTGACTGCAGGCTGGTTACCAGAGTGGACAACCTAGTTACTAAACAAGCTAATAGCACTGAAGCCTCCCAAAGTTACTCTATAAATAGCACAATGACAAAAAGGTATAATTCTAAATATATGATGAAGCTCTAAGTTATTTAAGTTTTCAGCCTTCGTGTGTCGCTTTCACACAATTTGAACAACCACTTAACAGGTTGGACACACCTTCCCATCCAATAGTCTGTCTTTTTGTTTTACTGCCTCCTTCAAGATTGTTGGAAAACCATTTCAGGTGACCATCTCATGAAGCTCATCGGGAGAATGCCAAGACTTCAAAGCAGTAATTACAACATAGGGGTGGCAGTTTTGAAGAAATGAAAATATCAAAGTTGTTTTAGCTATTTCATAGTTATTTTGCTTGTTATATAATTATGTCTAGTTTTAATTCATAGCTTTGATGTCTTCACTACGTGTCTACAATGTAGAAAGTAGTAAAAACCAAGGAACAGCCATTGAATGACATAGGCATGTCCAAACTGCAGCAATGATCTTAGAAATGGCCTCTCAATGGTTTGATGTTGGTATTAGTCTCCTTCCCCTTTGGTCTTGATCTCACCTCCTTCAAAGTCTTGGCCTTGTCTTGGTCACAGGTTAGCTGGTCTTGACTACAACACTAGTAAATATAACTACAAAATGCTTAAATCGAAGGCAACCAGACTTTGGCTCAGTTTTTGTGAATACATGTCGACACCTATCCAGGAGTCTTTGTCAATTCTGGAGGCTCGCAGCAGCGAAGGTCCGGTTGTCTTCAATTAAACCGCGTTATAGTCATGACTCGGTTGACTGAGAATCTGCACAGGCATTAGTAAATATAGTCACTGAGGTATTTTCACCCTTGTTATCATATCGTAAAAAGGTCAGACAAACTAAAGCTTGTTATTTTTCGAACGGAGGCATAAATGTGCTTTCTGCATATGTTGTATTTACCGATGCAGGCTGTCTGATGCTGGGTGAAGCCAGCGGGACACTTGCAATTGAAGCCACCGATGGTGTTAACACACAGGAACTGGCAATTGTGCTGTTTGGTTGAGCACTCGTCCAGATCTGAAAGGGAGAGGTTGTTCAGCACGAAGCATCTGTTTTTTTCAAGAAAATTCAAAACTTCTCAGACGTTGAACTAATGCGTTTTAAGATACTGCGATAAGATTGCACGCTCCTTTCTGGGCTAAATTCCTGTGCTTGTACAGCTTTTGGCCGACAGATGAACCACACAGACAGCAGATACCGGACACACGGAGGGGTACTGGGGGGGGAAGGGGGGGGGGGGTGGTTGGGGGGGGGGGGGACTGAAGCTACAGTAAATAAAGATGAAAGAGGCCCTCACACAAGGAACACCATGAATACACTTGTTTAGACTTGTGAAGAAGCTTGATAAACAGAGACACAGGCCCTGCACAGACACATACGCACTACAGCTGATCTAACATGGGAACTAAACCAAGGATGGCGTCCTTTGAATATTTAGAGGTTCTGTTTCACTGCTTGCGAAGCGTGTCTCGTGTATCACCTCTGCAGCTCTTTCCATCCTCCTGCAGGATGTATCCTCGGGGGCAGGAGCAGAGGTAGCCTCCCTCTGTGTTCTTGCAGATGAAGTTACAAGGCTTTGGTGCCTGTATGCACTCGTCCACATCTAGAGCGTGTGCATGAAAAACATAGAGACAGAAGAGTTCGGATGCCGCAGACAGCAACTCGGTAATGGGAGATGATGAGACGGACGGACCCGGGTTGTGAGAAGCTCACCCACAGAGTTTCATCTTTTTACTAGACAGCACAAAGAAGAATAGGAGGAAGGAAAGAGTCCGTGAGGACTCAACAATGGGAGGGAGGGCCAGGCTTACCCACGCACTGCGTGCCTCTGATGTCAGTGGTGTATCCAGGCTTGCAGGCGCAGCTGTAAGAGCCCAAAGTGTTGAGGCACCGGCCGTTCTTGCAAAGGTTTCCCATCACGCGACACTCGTCAATGTCTGGAAGGAAACAAGAAACGTGTGCCCCCCACAGACGTTTATCAAAGCTGGGACATGGGACTTATGTGCAAAACCATTTGAATCATTTCTCATCCTTTCTTTAGCTGCTGCTTCTAAGAGGCCCATTTTTTTCCCCTTTCTTGTAAAAACTGATTCTTCAATATTTTTCAGGCCTTCTCAAGGTCTTTTTCATTCATTTTTAACCTGATTGATAACAGGTGTGTTTTTTGTGATTACAGTTTCAAAGACAGACATTTCTTTATTTTAAGCTATTTAGGATCAACTGGAGGATAACACATCTCTCAGGGACTGTGTTAGGTTTATGATGGATTTCCTATCTTTATCTTTTTCTTATCCTTTATAATTGTATTAAAACCAGCCTGCTCAACGTAGATGATAAGGATGCTTGGGTTCATTTTCACTTGCCTCAACCAGCCCTGAATACTATCTGACCTGTACAATCAAGGAACTACTTAAATATAAGCTGTCAACGTGAAGTACGCTAAAAGATCTCAAAAATGAAAGGAGGAAAAGAAAGGAGGAAAGGAAGGAAATTCTGCAACAGCTGCAAAACAAAGTTACTGGAATCTATCATTGTGGAAAATGTTACACAGCCATTTCTAAGACTTTGTCTAGAGATCCACCGTGAGAGCCTTTATCTAAAAATGGAGAAGACACGCACCATTGCTGAACCTTCCCAGGTGTGACTGACCTACCAAAATTACTCCAAGCACTCATCAAGGATTCATCCAGAAAGTCACAAAAGAACCGGATCATTGGCAAAAAACTGATCCGATTAGAGAGGCTGAAGACCCAAAAAACCACAGCAGACCAAAAACAACTTGAAGGCCCGTTTCACATTTGCAAAAAAAAAAAGCATTTTGATCCCAATGGTTTTTGGAAAATATCTTGTTGACTGACAAAGCAAAAGAGGAACCTTCAGCAGGTCTGCATCCCATTATTTTCAGAAAACGATTTCCGCTCTATGCCAGCATATCCAAATGGTGGAGGAGAATTTTCAGCCAACTACCTATTTTTTTTTTTTTTAAAGGTATGCTTTCCTTGTCTTTCTGTCTACTTTCAAATCACTTTTAAAAACTTGGCTTTGGACCCTACATGAGATGATTGGATATCACTTTTTTTGTATTTATGCATTGTACTCATTTCACTTGTGTTCTATGTTTTGTGTGTAATTTGTCTTTATAATTTTAATGTATTTTATGTATTCTGTGCAGCACTTTGATCCCGTGTGGTAATTGACATTCCTTTGTAAATAAAGCTGGATCGGATGCTCTTAAGAAAAGAGAGACGATTAACATTATAGAATCCTGCTGGCATGATCTGATCTAAAGATTTTAATGCGAGAAACATTTCAATGGTCAATTTAGTTAATGGGAGCGTTAGTGTTTAAATAGCGTCTTTTGTCCTTTTTCAGCGACCAATAACCATAAAATCTTTTAAACCAGTTTGACATATGTGTTTGAAAATATACTTGTTTAGTAAATATGCAACGCAAGGTTTAGGTAGGTTTATTTTCAATTAGTTTTATGAGCAATGGAAATACCTCTCCCATCAGTGGTGTAGCCAGGTCCCAGCGGACACATCTTCTTGTACTGGGTGGTTCCCGGCAGGGGACAGAGCTCGCAGGTGGTTCCCCAGCCCCGGCCTCCATCGCAGCAGCACTCCGACTTGGTCACCAAGTTCCTGCTACTAGAGCTCATCTGACACAGCGTGGTCAGAACTTCGGTGAAACAGAAGCCCTCGCGGTTATCTGGAGAACGAGAGAGGAAAGGAGGACGGGAACATGAGGGGGAGACCATCAGAAAGCAGACGATACCACCCAGACAGGGTCTGACTTCACACGGCAGACACGGAGAGATAACCAACGCTGCTCTATCGCTGCTGTCTGTGAGGAGGAAGATAGCCACACAGACATGAGATTTAACGTGTCCCCCAGGAGCTTTTCTCACCGAGCTTAACACGCAGCAGCTGCCCAGACGTGGACATTTAGACAAGGTAGGAAAGCAATCCCTTGTCTTTGTCCTGATAGGAGCAGACGCTGGAAAAAAAAAGGTCCCCTTCCCACAAAGACAAAATACCCAGATGCATTTCAAGAAGACTCGATAATGTAGCAAGTAAATAAGCCACAAAAAACGCTGTGCCTGAGAAGTGAAACAACAGTGAGTGCGATGAAAGTCAAACAATGAGAGTGAACAAGGCATGCACATTAGAAACTACATACCGATACATTCTGTCTGTGTGGGGTTAGCGATGAATCCCTGGTCACACCGGCAGCGGTAGCTTCCGACCGTGTTCTCACAGCGGCCGTTCTTACAGATCCCTGGTTTGGCCGTGCACTCGTTGAGGTCTGACACAGACATACACACGGCGAAAGGCAGAAATTACACCGCAGTTCTTAGGTTATGAGCCATATTTAACTAATTTAGCATTTACAGATAAAATTATTAGAATTATTATTCCAGGTCACCATGGGCTTCAATCGACTAAGCAAGTCTTTAACTTGTTTGTAACACGCTTGAGATTAGATTAGACTTTTGACATAAAAGATACACCTGACCAACTGATCCCGTGTTTTGCTTTTTCTCTTTCCTGCATGGAGTCATCGACAAAGCCATCACTGCATTTACCTTTTGGTGCCTCCTTTGCTTTCCTTTCCCATAGAAAGTACTCCTTGCTCAGTGTGTCTGTTTTTCCTTTCGGGGCGGAGGAGTTGATGGAGCTATTGCTGATATCACTTATCTGTATTCCTGTCTAATTCCCAGAGGAAGGATTCCTGATTTAGTGACTTTTTTCCCAGCTGGTAGCGTCAGATGGCTGCTCATACGGCGCCTGGCCCTATTAAAAGTTCCTTCTTGTTAAAAGGAAATGCTTCAACTCCACTGTCACCACATGCTAGTTTAAGATGATGGTTGGCTACAAAGTCAATGACCTGATACAATCAGCTGGACTTCATTAAATAGACGTATTACAAGGTGGCATTATATAATGAAATACAACTGACTGTGTTATAATTTGGTCTACATTGTACTGTGAATAATTTGATTTGAATGTGACAATATGACTTGGTAGGACTGGAATCAATTGGACTGATTCAGACTGAATTTTGACCAAACAATGATTTGGACCTTTTTGACTTTCACATCATTTATGTGACTGGGTTTATTTAAATAAATGCAACTGAACTGCACAGCCATCTTTTCTGTTAAACTTACAACACACCTCTTTCTGTTGAATGTTTTTGGCAGAGACATTTTGCTGTTAGGTTTTTATTGTTAGGTCACAATGTTGTTGTTTTTTTGCATGACTGTAGCAGATATTGGTTAACAGTTCCCAAGTGACAGAATTACATTTTAAAAAAAATCATATTTTTCTTCTTTAGGCAAAAGTAGACAAGTATCATATAATAATTACCCATGCATCCAACTCCATTAGGCTGCCGTGTGTATCCGGGAGAACAGATGCACATATATGTACCGATCATGTTCTTGCAGGTCATTCCTCTGCTGGAGCAGTCATCTATACCATCTTCACACTCATTCTGGTCTAGAGAGTCAGACAACAAGCGTAAAGTCAAAGGATGCAGGTTTTTTTTTCCTTTTTTTCATGAACTTCATCAGTGGCCTAAGTCAGTCCATGACATACTCCAACACTGAGGTCTTCTGGATAAGCAGGCATGAAGTTGCAGATTTAACGGTCTGTTTGAAGTTTTACTCTAAACAGTGACGTTATGAATGCTGATGGGATCCTCCTGTTTCGCTGCTTCTCTACAAATACATCTGTTGCCACGGTACCAAAGCTATAATAAAGAGTGGAGGTATAAACAGGGACTTGACTGGTTACAGTTGTCAGACTGTTTTAAGTTCATCCCAGACAGAGATCCTCTGAGGATCTCGCTTAGATAACGTGTTACGCAACTTTATACATGGGGCCACTATGTCTGAGGGGCTTAGAACGTTTCCAGCCAACACTGCACTGCCCGGTAAATAGTCCTTATCAGGGAAAAGTGTAAGAGTGAGTGGTTTTTGCTGACGTACCTTTACACATCCTCCTGTCCTCGCGCAACACGTAGCCTGCTGGACATTTGCACTCGTACGAGCCCACCACATTAACACAGCGGAACGCACACAACAGAGGATTCTGGGCGCACTCGTTGATATCTAAAGAAGTTAAAAAATATATATAAATTAAATATCAAAACTACAAGACAGAGGATGGACTTTCAGGCACAGCCTCCCATACCTTCACAGGTCATCATCGCCCCGGGCTCGAAGCCGTCATCGCATGCACACTCAAACCCACCGATGACGTTAGTACATGTGCCGTTGCCGCACGGATTCCCGATTTCACACTCGTTCGTGTCTGCGTCAAAGGGAGTTCATTAGATCTCAGCTAACAGGTTAATAAACAAAGGGAGTGTGAGAAATAAATACGACGGGGTCACATGTCGAGACAGGAAAACCAAATAAACGTACCTTCACATTTGACCCCACTAATATCAAGGCTGTATCCCATTGGGCATTCACAGCGGAAGGAACCGTCTGTGTTGATGCACTGACCGTTAATACATGGATCATTGAGACATTCATCGATATCTGCAATAAGACAAAAAATAAATAAATAAATCAGCATAAACCTGCTCACATGCCAAAAATATAGAGCAGACAAAACTTTGTAATTATGGCACATTAACCTTTTGGATGATCATCTGGTCCTTGCTTATATCCCTCATTAGGACACAGAACACGGTAACCATCTGCCAACAAGAAGTGAGAGAATTCACAAATTAAAGAGAATAATTTATATCCGTGCGCTTTTCCAGCATCTAGATGTTTTGTAGCGCTGCATGTGAGCCCCAGGAAGAAAAAAAAAAAACTCACCATCTTCTTTCCTGGGGCAGATCTCACAAGGACTTCCCCATCCTTGGCCTGGCATGAAGGTGCAGCAGCAATCCGCCTTAGACGTGTTCAGAGCCTTTGCACTGAGGCAGCGTCCATTTTCAAACTTGGTGTAACAGTAGCTCACACGGATATCTAGGGATCAAAACCCGCCGCAGAGAACAAATGTAGTAAATATAGACAATGGAGGAAGTCTACAGATTCATCTTTAAAAAGTTCTGAAAAAAGTTTGAATTCCAAAAATACTTTCCCCCCATAAAATTATAGGAATATTTTTTGTGTGATGTAATTCTAATTGGTACTATAATTAAAGTTTTAGGTATTAGAATATTAAAAAAAACAACACAATCTGGCCCCTAACATGCCCTTAAACCAGTCAAATGCATCATACATGTCTTCTGTAGGTTGCAGTGATAAATATGATGGTGGAATATTTGTCACTCGCGTGAAACAATGCAAGAGCTACATTTATTCCATGCAGTGGTTACAAAGCAGAGGATCACAGTTTCTCGGGGAAATTAGTAAACTAATGGGGAAGTACACATTTTCCCCCCACAATTACTGAGACAGACTGATCTCCACCTGACCCATCAAGCCGCCCTCTCTGTCAATCCTCCAAAAGCATCACATTTTTTTCAGATACAAAGGAGGTTCCAAATAACTTTGTCTCTAAAATAAGAGGAGCTACACACAGGGGCTGAAATTCTGTAGATTGGCACATTCTTCTTTTATCCGAAACTGTTCTAATTGTAATAGTGTAATAAATACGATAAATACAATTCTATGAGTTTTAATATTGGAGTGGTGATATATTTATAACCTTTTTCTTTAATAGTAATAAAAGAAAAACATGCAAATCATGCCTTTTTCCTTGATGAAACAATTGACTTAGCTTGGGCTGCCATTAACTCTCTGAACCTTATTATTTCCCATACAAATGAGAAGCCCCTCTCCAATTTGGCCGCTTGATTGGTCAGGAGGAGGGATAACTGCAAAGTCGATGACTTGATGCAGTAGGCTAGGCTTTCTTTAATAAATAACTCTTAACCAGCTGCCAAGGATTGAACTGAACTGTATGTATTTGCATCAGGACAGTTGCAATTCTTGATATGAGTGGTGTGGCTCATTGCCCAGGGTGGCACCGCGTTAAGGGCATCCTCACAAAGACAAACAGACAAAAAAACTTTATTTGTCCACTGCATATTTGCATCTTATCAATGGAGAGAGGTGGCCCCCGGTGTTGTGAACAGTGTGCACCTGGAAGTGCCTCTAGTTTCTATCTGATCTCCAGTTTCCTCAAAATCTTAAGTGCTTGAACTGTTGAAATGTGCAGTGGGTTATTTTGCACTTCACAAAAATAATTCTAAGTATGTGAGATTCACAGAATCTTTATCTTTTTGGTGGTATTAGGACCACTTTAGATTCGAAATAGGTGCTGAATAAGGGGGTTCACCCAGGGCCCCATTTCACCAAGAACATTAAACGAATCTGAATCAGACTGCATAATGTGGTTAAATTGTAACAAATTGGATTTGTGATGAAATGAGAGGTTTTGTTAATAAATGAAGAAAACAGATAAACTGAATAAACCTGCACTGATAAATAGGGCAGCAGGAGGCGTAAATCCACAGAAGAAAGCAGAGAAAAACTAGAGGTAGCACAACAGAGGAACCAGCAAATGAGAAGAGAAAACCAGACAGCTTATATACAGAGGGAGTGGGTAGATAAGGCATGCAGTGCTCGGGTGAGTAATACTCAATAGATGGCTGAGGAAGAAGGAGAATGAACTGGGTCAGACGGGGAGGAAACACAGGAAGAAATCTAACAAAAATACCAAAAAAAAAACAAATCCACTAAAGTAACTATAAACAAACACTAAAGGATAATAAACCGTAGAAGGCATGATCTAGGAACTTAAAAAAATTAGTCCAAAACAAACACCTGAAGATCGTGACAGGATTGATTTGTACAGAATTTGGACTGAACTGAATTCCACATAACTGGGTATGAATCTGACTGGTCAAGAGCTTTGAGATGACATTTGTTGTGAATTAGCACGCCGTAAACACATTGAACCTGAATTTAATCGAACAACTTCTGTTTGGTCTCAGAAACATGTTAATAGCCATGCTTCAGGGACCAAACAGAAGGCCATTGTTTAACTGCATACAAGCAGCATTCAGTTGCAACCCCGATGATAATGTTCGTGTTTTCCTCAAACCATATGTATTGAAAGAAGTTCCTGTTTTTCTTTAATAAATCAAATGTGTTTTAATTTTTCCATTAAGAATATAAAGTGTATAATTCTCAGAGTTGTGTGTGTTTTTCTTGTTCCTGTTTGACTACGCAGCAACTTCCTTGTAATGAGAAGCATATGGCAGTGCCCTCCTGCAAGCTCTGGCCTTCATTGAACTCAACACAAATAAGCTTTCTTCACACACACAGACACACACGCACACACACACACACACACACACACACCTGGCTCCGAGGCAAAACCCACATACAAGAACACCTGGTGCTCTGAGAAAAATGTTGGAGAGTGTCACGTTTCTTTTTGCCATCAGAGGAATTTATCAGCCTCTCAGTTGAGGAAATTCATGGTGCTCTTTGCACACCCTTCCATGACTGTGTGGGGACCAAGAGTGTTGACAAGGCATCATTTTTTACAATTTTTTTTTTTTTTTTTGGCTTAAGTTAATTATGCAGAGATTGACATATTTAAAAAATAAAAACAAACCCCAAAAATATTTTAAGCACATCTGTGGCTCAAGATCACTGCAGTGGGACTAACCCGACTGGAATTCTGGTTCAAGAAAAGCTTAAAAAAAAAGACATCAAAACATTAAGTGTACAACTTAAAATCTACAATACACTTTATTAATCTCTGCTATGATCTTAGTAGATGCCTCTTGTCATTATTAACTAAAACATATTTTCTCAGACAGGCAGGCTTAAGTTTTATCCCCCAAAATTTAGCACTAGAGAAAAGCAAAAAGCAAACTGTAAACTGATGAAGTCATCACTTCAGTGTTTGGAGAGGGAACTCCCTTACAGAGAACTCAGCACACCCCCACCCAGCCTAACAGCTCACATCAAGTAAGTGTAAAGGCACACACACACACACAAGTGAGGAAATGGAAAACTGATCTGCTCAGAGCCACCCTTGGTCTCATCGAGACTGAGGCAGCAGAACCAGCTGGAACACAGTAAGCTGCCACGAAAGAGCCAGAAATCTTTACTCCATCTGTCTGCTGCAAGCTTCCCTTACTTTGTGCTGTAAAGTTAATGCATGCCGTAGCATCCCAGGTTCTCTTCTTCTTCCTCCGCCCATGTGCTCACCTAAACATCTGCGTCCAGACGCAGAAAGCTGGAAACCCTCGGGGCACAAGCATGTGAAGCTTCCCTCAGTGTTGGAGCAGGTTCCAAACGTGCAGATCTCAGGAGACTGGGAGCACTCATCGATGTCTGACAGAGAGTGGGAATAGATTAGGAATATCATCAGCCTCAACATTTAGAAATCAAAAACTTTTAATTCCACTTATTTTCTCCTTGGGAGACCTCTTTCCTGCTGGAGTGACGTCGTTCAAGAATAATATGAAGGACCGAAACTGACTAAATCAACCGCTCAACAAATATTCATACTTGTTTATTTTACTCGACTAATTTATTTAATTTCATTTCACTTGTTTCTTCCTACAGACATTTTCGGTATGCATTAAGTCACTTTTGTCTAGGCCCCTTTTATCTTAAGTACGATTTTAGTCCCCCGCCCACTCACTCACTCACCCACCCACAAAAGATTTGTTTGTATTTTTATTAAAAGAAAGTTATGTACAAATTGGTTTAAAAAGCTCTAAAATGGAAAATACATGCAGTAAACATCCAACAACACAACCATGGTTATGCAAACATTAATACTGCATACTTTGAAATTGTGTTGGAAACGATTCATTGTATTAAAAATTGATGTTGCTCAACCATGATCCCTATAAATTTGACATAGAAATTCTTAGATTCAATTAGACATTTATTGAATTTATGTCTTATTTTTTGCACAATGTCATGTTGTAGTTCTCAAGCCTAATTTTAAAGACACTGCTTTGTTCCCACACTCAAGCAGGAATGCATTAATTATGAAAAAATAAGGAGAGCATTTTAAAAGAAAATATTATAGAGATTAATAATTTCATAAACAATAGGATGTGTATTTTCTCAGTCTGTACTTTCATATATTTAATGAGATATTTTTATAGTTTTATACATTTTTCTTTATTGCAGTGAGTTAAGTCCTCCAAACTTAACAGAAAAAACAAAAACTGTGATTATTATCTCTCATAAATACTTGAATTAAATGCATTTAAAAGATGTGCTGCTTAGTCTAAATTTACTCCTGCTGCTGCTGCTACAGAGAAGGCATTGCAGTTTCTCCCTGCTTCCAAGAAAAAGGCAAGAAGCAGGAATGTGTTGGGGTCTGTGGTATATCCCTTCATCAGACCCGCTGCACAAACAATCCAAGGGTTCTGGCTCAGGGCCACTCAAAGGCGACATTTTCCCTTCTCAGCAGCTCTCAAGCAAAAATCTCCATATTCAGATTCGCTGCTCTGTGTGCATATACTTGTTAACACTTCACAAATTCTTGTGGTTATTTGAAGGTACGGGCCTGTGTCTAATGCTTCTATAAACCCACTATACCTTCACATGTCTCCTCATGGAGATAGTAGCCAGCTGGGCAAATACACCGGTAGGTGCCGTCCATATTCAGGCAAGTTCCTGCTCCACAAGTTCCTGGATTCACTGCGCATTCATTGATGTCTGGGCAAAAGTAACAGATTGACGATAAAAATAATAAGTAACACTAACAAAACAATATGTTTAGAAACAAAAGAAAAAGCCAAGGTACCTGTACAGACTCTGCCATCTAATGCAAGCTCGTAGCCATCGTTGCACACACACAGGAATTTTCCCACCGTGTTGATGCAATTCCCGTTGCGACACAAGCCCCTCTGCGTGGAGCACTCATCGATGTCTGATCAAAACACAGATATGTGTTGGTGAATGCAATGGCTCTCTCAGCTTTTCTGCTATTCTCACTCAGTCCAATGGCAGTGCCCACCGATGCAGTCGCCATTGTGCGAGTTCTGAAAGCCGGGGTAGCACAGGCAGTTGTAGGAGCCCACCGTGTTCTTACAGGTCCCGTTGCCACAGGGTTGTCTTTCACACTCATCCACATCTGAAACAGTTTCATCACAGACATCGTTTACATTTCTCCTCTGAACTCAGACGAAACATGAGCAATCAGTGCAGAGAAGAATAACAGGCACATACCGACACACATGGACCGGTCCGCGGTTGTTTTATAGCCGTTGGGGCAGATGCAACGGTAGCTTCCCAGCATGTCTATGCACTGACCAGGATTACAAATGCCCGGGTTCTCCACGCACTCGTTACGATCTGAAAATAGTAAAAGCCAGTCGTCAACACTGTGCTGAACCTGGTGTAGGTTTCTGGAAATAACATTTGCTCTCCTTAAATGTGTACTTAAACACACAGCAGTCTCCACATTGCTTGATATCCCTGGCAAAATGTATAACAGGCCTAAAATACATCATTTGTTGCAATAACATATTCTGACCCATCAAAAAATTGTTTTCTACAAAAATAACACCTTAAAGTCATTTATCCAATTTTTACTAAGTAATCTATGTCTAAATCTGGACTGCCATCAATCCCATTTAGCAACTACTCAAAATGGGAAAGACAAGAGAGCACACTGTTCAAGAAATGTTCATTTGTTTTCATGTTCAGAAAATAGCAGTGATAAAACACTTAAATGTACTCAGATCTATAGTCAGATTAGCATTTAAAAATATAAAAAGAACTGGAACTGTGACAAACGGGGCTGGACAAGGACCCAAGCATGTCTTTCTATTGTGATCAGTAATCAAAATGGTAAGGGAGGTTTAAAAATAAAATATAGTACATTTTGAGTGGCCATGCAAACATGATAAAGGCAAATTTCTTTAAAGGCTTTTTGCACACCTTCAGGTCCCAATAAATCTAAAAGCACCCCAATATACTCTGAAATACCGAAAAAGAAAATAAAAAAACGGACATTAAAGCTGATTATTAGGAATCTCAAGACTATGGAGACCATTTTGATACTCGCAGTTAGGTAAAAATTGTTTCTTCATTTGTGTGTAGTTATTGGTCTGCAGAATAAAAAATTCTAACACGATAACAACATAAAATCATAAGACAAACACACCCTGAGTCTGCCGGAAGCCATTCCGACCCCGACAGCTTTTATCACGAGTCTGTTTTTTTTCTCTTGGGGATTGCATGAAAAGCAGGAAGCAAAACAGGATGTTGATTTAACATCTCCTCATAACACTGACAGCAACATGTCTCAGATATGCTGAAGCACATGTTCAACAGCTCAACACATGCTTCACATTCTCTCCTCGTTAATATCAAGCCCACCATGAGAAACTCTTGCTCTGCCCCAAATGTGACTGAGCTGCCTCTGCTTCTCTAATGTTAGCTTATCACAGGCAGGAAAGTAAAGTTCAAAGATAGAAACAGTTAATTTTACAGAAAGTCATAGAGCTCAGTTTCTCACTGAGGATGGAGGTTTTCTGCCTGCTTCTGCAGAAGAAGAATGTAAGTATCTAAAACAAATCAAAACTTAAAAGAAGCCCAGACATCTTCTGCTGTTTCTGGGGTTAAAAATCTCGACCACATTGTTCTGGTTTGATGTGTGCAGCCATGTTTGCTTGAAATACCACTTAATCTCTGTTGTCCGTGTTGTCTAGTCTCACTAAACGGTTTCTTGAAGCATTTTGCAACGGACGCTGCCGGAGTATGTGGTGTCAGGGATACTCTTGAGGGCTATCCAGTCCATGTTTATCCAAACCAAGAGGTGTATCTGTATTCTCAAAATAGATTGTTCCTAACCCAAGCAAGACTTTAGCTTAGATGTCCTTTGTCTCCGACCTTTGTTTAGTTCAAGGACCAGACCTCATGGTGCAGTCACAAAGAAGAAGGTCTCACCCTGCTTTTTGTGGCTGAAGTGGTGCTGTTGGTGTTTTGATGTGATGGAGCGTTTCACGGCCGAGTGTGAAGTGGGCTGAGACGGTTCCTCTTATTTTGAGGCAACAATCAGAAAAGGGTGGACTGCTTCCTCTGGGTCAGCAGTCAGTGTCGACTTGAAGTGGAGGAGTTCAGGTGTCTTGGCGTCTCGCTCACAAGTGATGACAGGAACTCTTCAGAACTTCCCTTTACTCAGACATGTCTTCTATTACTGTGTGCACTGGGTAACTTGGGTGGCATTAACACCCCTGGGCCTCCTCCCAGGGGAAGACCCAGGACACGCTGGAGGGACTATGTCTCCCGGCTGGCCTGGGAACGCCTTGGGATTCCTTCTGAGGAGCTGGCCCAAGTGGCTGGGGAGAGGGACGTCTGGGCCTCCCTACTGAAGCTGCTACCCCCGCGACCCGACCCCGGATAAGCGGAAGAAGACGGGCGGACGGACGGTCCTAACTGCCTTATGTATCGCAAAGAAAACCATTCTCCTGAATTGGCGTGGTGGTGAGTTGTTGCAGGTCCCAGGGTCCTGTAAGGTTCTCCTGGGTCTTTGATGGGTCCCTCCAAGGGGGTGTTGGGGGTGTGTGCATGTCTCTCACTGTCGGGGCTGCCTTGTGTGGACTGGACGGAGAGGGCCACAGGCCCATGCCACTGGGGTAAGTGCAGTTTTTATTCATTTATTTAAATTTAATTTCTTTAATTTTGACTCTATATTACTTTTTCCCCATTCCCACTTCCTGTACCTCGTCCCTTCTTGGTTGGGCTGGTGGGTACTCCTTGTGGTGCACGGTGGCTCAGTGGCCCTGTAGCGTAAGTCCTAGCTGATTACAAGCCCTTCTACCCTTTTGGATAGAAAGGTGCTGGTGCTGGGGATCTGACGTGCCTTCTCCAGTCGTCCGGCTTCCTCAACCGAGGGAAGCCCCTCTCCTCCTGACTTCAGTCCACAACACACAGCCACAAACTTAAAGTTTTTAGTGGACATGTGGTCCATGCCTATTTGCCCTTCAGTTTTAATCACACATTAGTTGCTGTTGGAGGCGGGGGCTCTGTGTGGTTCCCTGCTCCTGACAATGCTTGACCCCTATGCACTCATAATACAGTAGCTGTGTTTACCTGCAGTTTTCTCCATCAATATTAATAGTTTCGTACATTTCCTTGCTGCTGGCGTTGTTGCTGTTTGTGTTTTTTGTTTGGTTCTGTCCTTGTTATTCCCCTTCCCCACTTGCTCTGTCATGTTGGACATCAGTCTGTAGCTTATACCTTAACTACAACAAAATGAGTCATCAAGGATTGGATGTCAAAAGAGGCTTTCTAGGTATAAAGCCTCCCTTGGTAAAGCAAATATGAGCACCATTCTGCTTGCCAGGAAGCTGGACATGACATGGGGGGGAAAAAACTAAATGTCTTACTTCACCATTTCTAAACTAATTTTAAACCTATATTTGTCATTCTATTCCTTCCTACTTCTGTGTTGTTTATGGACCATCAACTTAACTATTGTATACCAGCTTATTTCCAATGATTATGAGGATTTTTTTGATGAATTATGGAGATAAATGGTCATAAGATTGCTTCAATTTGACTTTGTAAAGTGCCTTGAGATGACATGTATCGTGAATTGACGCTATATAAATAAAATTTAATTTAATTTAATTTCAGGTATAATTACATCTCTTGTACATTATTTCCTGAAGATTTACATTACCTCTAGTTTAATTTGACTGTGTTTATGTATGGTCCAGTTGACTCTTAATAGATATGACCGATAAAGAACCCTGATTAAATCACATAACTCAAAGCAACCTCCTCCCGAATGTGTATTGATGTCGTGTAACCACTTGTCCTTAAAGAAGATGAAAAAACAAACTCCCTTTAAATCCTTGTTTTTTAGAACAGGCACAGAATGACACAGGTTTGGTACAAAATGTCCCATGGCAGACTGTAAAGGGGACAAAATGACCAACAGCATTCAAAAAATCAAAAGTTCAGTCTATAATATTACAATCTAAGTTACTGAAACCTTAGTATTGCAGTCAAGTTGACAAGCATCTAAAAATATGGGTATATTGTTATATCAAGTTATTCTGAAACAATGGGTATTACAAGATTGTAAAGCCGAGGGGCTCCGGATACTCTTGATATCGAGTATTATGCCCTTTCTTTTAGTAGCAGTATTGAAACTAAAATTCTATCATCTCGACAACCCAACTGGCTGTTTTAGTGATAACCTCACTCCAAAGACAATTGAATCCTTACCCAGACATTGTCCGGTGGGGGTGAAGCGATATCCGGCTTTACATTCGCAGCGGTAGCTTCCAGGCATGTTCAAACAATCTGCGTTCTGCTGGCACACCGGCCCGTTCTGACACTCGTCAATATCTGGCAGCCACAAAGACATCATATTTACACAGATTACACTTTTTCTGATCAGAATGAATTGGCTAACTTTGTTGAAAAACACCGCAGTGTTTCTCAGGACTGCGGTGTGGGCGTTACCTTCACAAATCAGCAACTTGTCATTGTAGATAAAGCCAACGGGGCACTCGCATCTGAAGCTGCCAATCATGTTGATGCACACTCCGTTCTCACACACGCCAGGGATTTCCCTGCACTCGTCGATATCTGTTGCATCACAACAACACAAGGGGGTTAGTTCAAAAAGGTATTTTCTATCAACAAGAATTAGTCATAGAATCTTACCAATAACCCGTCCTGTAGTGATGTCTATATAATATCCTGGCCTCTCACTGCCGCAGAGGATCGCAAACTCATCTGAGTGCATATAAAACGCAAATGAATTGAAGAAAGATGTTTTTCATGACACAGGAATAGATGCTGACATCAGAGCTCACTGGTGCTGGGGACAGGGCACTGTTCGCACGGTTTATTCCAAGCACGGCCGATGTTGTATGAGCAGCAGCACATCTTTTTTGTCATGTTGAAGGTCAGCTCTCCATCACAGGTCCTGTTGTCAGAGTAAAAGTTCCTGTAGCAGTAGCTCTTCCTCATGTCTTTGTGCATGTATGGGGAAGTAAGAAAAAAAAGACAAATGTAAGTCTGCCACCGCAGGACGGAGACGTTTTGCTGCTCCTGTGTGTCGCCAGGCAGACTCACTCACCCATGCAGTTGTGTCCGCCGTTGACCTGCATGTAGTCAGTGGGGCAAATGCAGGTGTAGTTGCCGATCGTATTGTAGCACTGGCCGGGGCCACAGATTCCCTGTTGTTCACACTCGTTTATGTCTTCGCAGGAAACAGAGAATATTTTGTTACGCATGTCTGATTTGCACTTGTGAATTGCTGAAATCCATACATAATTATCAATAAATGAATCTGCAGAATCTAATGGCAATGTGCTCATCCTGACCTATTCAAATTTATTAGCAGCAGAAATGATTATGTAAGTTGCCAAAACCACATTCAGAACTGCTAGAGTTTGCTTGCATCAGGCTGTACATGTAAAAAAAAACAGATTGGAGATGGAGATGAAAATTTTCCCAAAAATAAATAACTTTTTAAAGAGAATACCCTTTATACATAAAACTTACTTTACATTTTCAAAAAAGCATTAGACCCCAAAATCGGTGATGGCACCAGGTGCAAAGTTCTTTTCAGGCTCAAGAAGGACCAAGTAAACACTATCAGGATGAATGCTTGGCATGTATTGTTTTGTTTGAAGATGAATATTCCAAGTCTCCATCCTGATAGTATGTCTGCTCTGTGTTTTCTTTCATGGTCAAAATATGTGACTAGGTCCCCTTAAGGTCTGACTTACACATTTCCAGTTTTGGGCATTTCTCTGAGGACTGTAAGGTAAATGTAACTAACATTGACCATAGCATGAAAAATGCCTGGGAAATTCCTTGAAAGAGTTTTGTAGTTTTGCACCCAACAGAAAGCTTTAGAGTAAACCCTGTTTGATGTGCTTAGACTTAAAAAAGTGGCAGTTTTCAGGTCTGATGCATTAAAATAACAGGAAAATGTGACGTATATAATATGGATAGCAACAAGATTTCAAAGCTGCATCTGTGCATCCATGAACATGTGGCTTTTATATTTTTCAAAATATTTAAGACCAGCTAATAAAGATCTTTTCTCAAATACTAGGGACGATCTGTCTGAAATTCTATCCAGATGCTGTTATGCTCTCCGTATTAACTAATTAGCCTGGTAGTTGTTTTTATTCAGAATTTATAATCTATTAACACTTAAATCAAATCCAGACATACATACAAAACCCCGGTTTTTCAAATGTGATGTAATTTTCGTTAACGTACAAGTGAAGAAACCATCTGTCAACAACTTGGAAATAAGAACAAATGTATAATTGAATATGACTTGACCCTATAGTTCTTGACAGCCCTTTTTAGCTAAAGTCGTTTCTCAATCTACATTACTGCAGTAACTGTATTTGCAGGAAAACAAATAAAATTATCACTAGTTTTTAGCAGTTTGCGATGGAGAGGATGCGCTGTCCTCATCCACTTTTAAAGTTTCAGCAAAAAAACAAACAAAAAAATAAAACGCGCACGCAGAAATGTCACCATATGTGATTGTCCAACACAAAGGTCCCTCCTTTCCCCTCAGGTCCTATTACTGCTTTCTAAACAAACTTTTTATTTTTCCCTCATTCTTCCATTCCTCCCATTTTCTATCATCTTTGGCGTGACTTTCAGAAACTGAGTGTTCCTCCCTGAAGAGAGGGTTGACCATATCGAAGTCTTACCCCTCCTTTCAACAAAACTATGAACTCAGCTGCTTCATCCTGGCTGAGCAATGCTGGGTTAGTAGACAGGAACCAGAACAGAAACAAACAGGGTTAGACTTCAGGACCATTGCAACTGTACGGTCTAATATTTCTTTTTTTTTTTTTTTGTTCGTTTTGTTACACTCCATGATGGCCTAAATTGTTTTTCTCATGAAAGCATCTTAGGGCAACAGGTCAAGAGGGATATGTCATCTAGGTGTAAGATTTCCAGGTCTGTGGGGGGCGGGTACATGCATGTGCACACGTCCAATACCTTCACAGACTCTGGTGTCGAGGTTCAGGGCAAAACCTCTCATACATTCACACTGGAAGCTGCCAAACGTGTTGATGCACTGTCCTCCCTGGCACAGGCCAGGCAGTTCCTGGCACTCGTTGATGTCTGTAAGGGAGAAAACAGGAAATATTCAGTTGCACAGTATGTAGCTGTGAGCTTGTATATACAAACGACACCAAGTTGTTGTCTGACCTTCCAATATGACGGTGATAGGGTTTGGTCTGAAGCCTTCTCCTCCAGGACACAGCGTCTTGTACTCAGCTGCAACATGCAATACCAAATCACAATAAACACCAGCCGCACAACCCGCAAACACCAGTGAAGTTTGCTTCATTCCAGGACCTGCCGGGAACACTGGCCTGAAACTAGGTCACATAAAAGATGCTTCTTCTTTTTTTTTTTTCTAAGCCCAAGTCTCAGATCAGCCAGAGATAATCGGAGTCTGGCGGGCTGGACATGACTGCGACTTCTCAGAGATAACTTTCTGTTCTTGTCCCAGCAGCGACCGTGTCTCCAAGCTGAAAGGGATGAGTCACTGCCTGCATTGTTTTGGACCATCTGGTGGTAATTTCCATGTTAGCAGGACAAAGCTGTCTCATCTTTACCAGCAGCAACAATTACAGCGAACCTTCATCGCACGGCATGAGAACATCTAACTCGCGCTCTGGGAAGTCAGATTTGCATCGGTGTTGTTAAATTCTGGAGTTCATGCGAGAAAAGGGAAAGGAAAGAAGGGTAGATGACTGAACTATGGAGTAAACGGCTACAGAACATGCATGCCCTCTTAAATCAGATAGTGAAACTCTTATCAAATGCATATTATGCACTTTACAATCAGTACAAAAGGCCAGGTTCTTTCAAATTAAAATGTCTCAAGTCTGATTACTTTCCAAAATTGCCTTTTTTCAGGGGCGACAGTGGTGCAGAGGTTAGAGAGTTTGTCCTGCAATTGCCAGGTTGCCGGTTAGATCCCCCTCACTGACCGTCTCAGTCTTTGTGTCCTTGGGCAATACACTTCACCCGCATCGCCTGCTGGCGGTGGTCATGAGGCCCGGTGGCGCCGGTGCATGGCAGCCTCACCCTTGTCAGTCTGCCCCAGGGCAGCTGTGGCTGCTAACATAGCTCACCACCGTCAGGGTGTGAATGTGTGTGTGAATGGGTGACTAGTTAAAAGCGCTATACAAGTAACAAGCCATTTACCATTTTTAATGTTTGAACACCTTAAAGATAACAAAAACATTGTAAAATACTATTCTGAACTCTAAAAGAAATTAAACTTAGCCTTGGTCTGAATAAATAAGACAGTGGATTGCTCTCTGGACATTTAGTTTGACTATTAAATGTAGTTGTTGTCCTCACATGAACAGAAAAAGGGAAATAGATATAGAACATCTGAGATGTTTGATGGAGTTCTCATTTACGCATGATACCCATGTGCAAGACATATTAAATATGGATACATAGTTCAGTGGTGGGCGTGACTATGTGTTATTTATCACCCAGACACCTCTGTTTGACTTTATAGCTTTATGTCTACGTAACGAAGTGTTGACTCACTTGAATTTCCAGAGGGACATAATTCACATGGACTCCCCCAGCCGTGGCCCTCGGAACAGCAGCAGGATGCCTTGGAAACTCCTACTCCAATCTCATTGGTGCAGACCAAATTCTCGGATGCATCTCCCCGTGATCGAACATCCCTGAAGCAGATTCCGGTACGGGTGTCTGCCCACACACACACACACACACACACCGTGTGGATTTATGTACACGTCTGGATTTTGTTCCAAGCTAATCTGAAAGCAAACATTACTGACGACGTGTTGAGTCTCACCTACACAGCCCGCCCGAGTGGGGTTGAGCTCAAAGTCGGGTGGGCAGTTACAGATGTAGCTTCCAGGGATGTTAACACAGCTTCCACTTAAACAAGTGGCTCTGTCTAAACATTCATTGATATCTGAGTGGAAACAAATATAAGTTTAAGAAATGCACCTATTCCTCTTCATATTGTCAGTTAGGGTTCCCTTTTCAAGGCGTCTTGCCTGTGCAGTTGAATCCAGTCCTGTCCAGCTCATAACCAAGGTTGCACTGACATCTAAAGAGGCCTGGGATATTCTGGCAGCGTCCGTTGACACAGATGTCAGCAAAGGTGCATTCATCTATGTCTGTGAAAGAGATATAGTTGGTCAGACATGTTTTCAGCTAATGTATTTTATTAAATCACCTTATTGGTGGTAAAACACTATTTTAGATGAATGTTAATTTAAAATGGGGTCTGATGTGTACACAGCACTGTTTGATCCCTTATGCTCAGAATATCTTTTACTGCCTTAACAATTCATAGTTCCGAGTTAAAAAGCTTTAGGTGCTTTCCCTTTTTTCGATCTTGCAATGCATGCTGGTGTATTAAAAAACATGAATTAGATGAGTCTTGCAATGCATGCTGGTGTATTAAAAAACATGGATTAAATTAGTCAAAATGTGAGGATTTTATTATGTGGAACAATGAGTCCTGTCAGGCTGCCGTAATGTGTGTGATATTTAATTTTATTTAATCTTGCTCTAAAAAGTTTGTGTATACTGGAATTGGTGATGATACATTCACGGTGTTCTGCTGCGTCATAACCAGGTCAGATACTTTGCAGTCTCTTATATTTTATTTTAATTTTCATACTTACTGATCAACTGACCCTTCTGGGAATAAAATTTCAAGACTCCTTGGGTTCCTCTATAGGTGTGTACACACCAAATGCATGTTATCCCTTCGTAAAGGCGCTTTCAGGAGCGGATTACCGACCTAGAGCGACGGCACGAATGGGCGAACAGAGCGAAGCAAAACTGCGAATGCAGCAAAGCAAAACTTGGCTCGAGTTAAAAAAATCTGAACTTTTCAGTCAGTCTGCGTCGTGTTAAGGGGGCTCCTCATCCATTTATTTAAGCGCGAAAATGTTTATTTGTTACGTATTTAGACAGTACAATTAGGCTATATTTCTATTGAGCAATGATGGATTTGCTGACTGAAACCCCCTGTAGTTTACGTCGCAGGGGGGAGACCGACACGAGGCAGCAGCTCCTCATGCTCGGTCCTGGAAAGATGGAAGCACAGCTGGAAGCGACAGTCACCTGCAGGTGGTGGTACTCGCCAAACCCGGTGCGTCTCTGGAGTATCTGGTGGACCCGGGGGCGCCGACATCGTTGTTCGGCTTTCCACATATACAGCACAGTGACTTGCTCGGTAAAATCCATCTCCTTGGTAAAATTAACCTCTGTGAGTTGAACAGACAGGAGGAGCCGGCAAGCTAATACATGCTCATCCAATTTGATGACGGGTTGAAGGGGAAATGGCTGCGTTGTCAGCATGGATTGTTTGCGAGAGAGACAAAATGTCAAGCGTCCATTGGTGAAAATTCTGCTGGATCACATTTGGTGTGAACGTACCTTAAGACAGAGTGTCTAAACTTTTTGCCATATGGGCCAAAATCGTGAAGTTTAAAACACTCCAGAGCCGCAAAAAGCATATTTTTTAAAGGTTAAAAATAAATGTTCTGTGTTCTGGTTAATAAATGGGAATTATTTTTTGCTGCACCTTCATTTTTTTCTAAGATGATTTTATTGGTTTTTAAATGTGTCGCCCTAAAAGATATAAAAAGTGTTCCTTAGCCTGTTTTTGCTCCATTATTGAACTGTGATCAGGGGGGCACCATAAAATCACTCACAGGGCCACAAATGGCCCCCGGGCCACACTTTGGACACCCCTGCTCTAAGAGGTCCGTTAAACTGTCAGCTTAACTCTCATTTTCATGCTTCCAGCATGTCAGGGGGAAGTGAAATGTCTGAATAGCATACTGAGATGAAATTATGTTTTTATGTGTCATTACTGCAACATCTGAGTCACAGACTAGTCTATGTTGTGGCAGTGGAGGACTGTGTGTTTGTAAAAATGTATACAAGATGTGAGAGGGCTGTGGTTATAATGTGGCAGAATTTTTCCTCATACTACCCTGGATTATTTTGTTAACAGATTGTGTATGCTACAAAATCAAATGCTTTCTAAATCAATATGAGAGCGTTATTTTCCTATCAAGTCTTTCAATGGCAACAAAATGAAAACCAGATATGCAATAGTTTGGAGGGATTACGACAAATTATCTCTCTGAAAATGGTCAGACAGTTGTTGGAACGTTAATAGAAAAGCTGCCAAACCAATGTTCAGAAACCTGAAAAAATACTGGCAACGTTAAAAGACAGGAATAAAAAAAAAAGAATTGGAGAACTATAAAAAAAAGATTTTTGCACAGGACTGCGTTAGACTGCACGTGTTATTTGGTGTGTGTATATATATATATATATATATATATATATATATATATATATATATATATATATATATATATATATATATATATATATATATATATATATATATATATATATATATATATATATGTATGTATGTATGTACAATTAACAAAAAACAGACACTAAAGTCTCACATCAGTTATTGTTTGGCACTTTACATGATAAACAAATTATTAAAAGTGAGAAAACATCTTTCATAGTTTATTGATAACTTATGAGATATGACTTCTCAGTGAACAAAGTGATAATTTCTCAGTACTGAGTGCAATGCTGAAATACCAAATCATTCGTATTTCAAAACATAACAAGGCGAGACCCACTTCTGTCAGCACCAAATAAACATCTAAAACCACTTTGATGCTGAACACATTGCATACTTCCTGTATCCAAAACACTGTCTTGAGTTCTATTTGAAGGCACCATCAATTTGGACCGGCTGTTTCTCTTAACAAGAGAACAAACAGCCATTCACAGTTTATAACCCTTGTCACAAACACGGGCGCAGATTCAGTGGTCCTGGGACCAGGATAGCCATATTTAGTAGTGCCTTACCCTCGCAGGCCTTCCCATCAGCAGTGGTGATGAAGCCCATGTCACACTCGCAGCGGAAGCCTCCGGGGAGATTCAGACAATGGCCGTTTTCACACAGGTTGCCGTTCTCGGCACACTCGTCGCTGTCTGCAGAGGTGATCAGAGACACTTTATTGTATTTGGGCGTTTAAAAAGATCAAATCAAGCTTCTGCTTTTTTTGGTTTATATGTGTGACCTGAGCAGTAGAATCCATCCCCCGAGAAGCCCTCCTTGCACGCGCAGCGATACGAGCCCATGGTGTTGAGACAGTCGGCATTGCTGCTGCACATGTGTGTCCCATTTGAACACTCATCCAGGTCTAAAGCACGGAAAATAAGAAAACCTCACATAAATCTCTGTACTTGGCACATTTTTCCTTTAAGATGATCAATCTCTGGGAATCTTTTTTATTACCTGTGAAGTACATTCATAAATCATAGAGACAAAAAAACACTAACATTTCTAGTGTCTCTTTATAAAGGTAAACAATAGTGTATAAAACAGACAAAGAGAACGGTTTTATATATATATGTAACATGTACATGTACAACTGGCTGGAGTCATATGTAGGACCTCATCAAAATTATTATGTGGACATTAGCTATTAGCTATATAGGCTTTGTTACTTTAGTTTAGTTTTTTTTTATTGACCTTCATTTATGTTTGGACAACAGTGGTTGTATATAAAATGCTTGGAGCTTTACTGAACTTGATGTATTCACAAAACTGCTAAAAGGATCACAGTGCAGATATTTGTTTTTTTTAATCTTGAGTTTCTGGCTTGAAATAATTACACAAGTGCATACGTGTGCACCTTTTTAATTAAACCATGATCAAAAATATTACATTTCTTTCAGTAATTCAGCTTAAAAACAAAGACATGACGACATACAGTATTTCACATGTTTATTTCTTTTTATTTTGAGGAGTAGAAACCCAGCGAAATGGCTCCTCACAATCATAACTCACTTTGAAAGCTTCAAACCCTAGTTGGTCCAGTCTCTCTACTTTTCCTCCAGGGACCTCAATTTCCAAAAGAAATGCAAGTTTATTTTAATCTGAAAAGATGACATTGGACCATTTAAAAGCACTCCACTCTTCTGATGCTGTCTCTGGTTGAAGAGCGACTTAATGCACTTTTTCTATGCACTAGTTGTGGGCAATGTCTCTGATAGGTCTGAGTGTTGTGGTTGTTGACACCCTGACTCCAGCTACAGTCCACGGCTTGTGAGTCCCCAACAAACTATTGAAGATCTGTTGCATCACAAGCCTCTCAAAGTTTTTTACTATCACATTTGCCTGTGGATTTTTTTCTATAGCACCCTTTGTTCTCTCCACTCAACTTTCCACTTTCAACTGTCAAGTCAGCAGTCTTCCCTGTGATTGTTCAGGCCATAATATGGCCACATCATTTCTGTGTTAAAACCTTTTTTTAATTTGTCTTAAATAATAATCGAACTTCTGATAAAACTCACCTTTTGTTTTCTCAAGCTGAGATATAACAGAAATCAACGCTTCAAACACTATGTGTCATTACTTTAGTTTAACTTTTTTAATTGAATCGCCGCAAAACATTTTTCTTTTGTTGTTCTAACTTATTAAGACACACTTACATATGAAAAAAATATTCAAAAAGTACAACATGTCCTCTGTGTGCCTTTTTCATGCAATTACCTGTGCATTTGAGGCCGTTGCCAATCCACCCTGGAGCACAATTGCATTTGAAGCTGCCAGCAGTGTTGGTGCAGGAAGCATGCCTGTCGCAGTTGTGGGCTCCGATCTCACACTCATTGATATCTGATGGAAAGGAAAAGAAGTTCAAGTACAGAAAAAAAGAAAAAGAAACAGGGTTCTGATGGTCTGCTGCTTTGGGTCTGCTTTCTTATTGCAGCGGGGCTTTTGGCACCGTGACCAAGGTTGATGCTTGGCTTGAACTGCATAAAGAGGCAGGCGACAGAGCTAAATCTTCCTGGCTCGCCGGTTTCGTCCGATGAGAGCCGTATTTCAGGCCTCAAAGAAATTCCCCTGATCTCCGATGCTAACAGCCTTCCTATGAGGATTTAATGAGCTGGAAATTCATCGTTAAAGCGTGTCCAGAAAGATATAAAAAAAAAGGGACATGTGGAAGAAGAGCGCCTTGGGGCCTCGCTCTGTCTGCTTAGTCTGAACTGGTGTTGCTGAGGGTAAAGGGATCTTTCGCTTTTACTTACAAACTCTGCAATGCTCAAACTAGTTTTCATGACACGAAGACTCCGTGTTGATGTTTATGTTTGTTTTTCTCACCAGTCCAGTTGCACTGCGTTGAAACTCAATTTTTCCCAGGCACAATTTTTTAGGAAACTTTCTATCTCCATAAAGCAACCTTCCCTCAGACGAACGCTCGCTGTGTTGGGGCCCTGGCAAATAATGGGAACAATTACTTTTGACTACTAGTAAATCGTGCCCTTCCTATAAAGCTGTGCACATCCTGTAGAGCGGAGCTAATAAAGACCTCACTGCAGCAGCTGGTGGTGATAAGATGCCCCGAGTTTTGTTTAACTCCTGCCTCTCAGGGATCTCTCAGAGGAATACCCAAATAACTCAGTGGAAAAAAGCTCTTTCTAAGGCCACGACACAACAATAATGACTCCTAATCGGAGCTCACACGACCTCGTGAAACAATACCTGGCCTTGAGAATAAGAAAGCAACGCCACGGCCCCAATAGCCGCGCGCCTGCACGCCTCCCGCATATCAAAGCGTGCCCCTCTGTGAACTCAATCAAGATGTTGGCATTTAACAGCCGAGGAGACACGCTCCTCTCCCTGCGTGTCAGTCTCTGAGAGGGTAGTAATTCAGGAACGCTGTCAATTAGAGATTATAGCGCTGCTGGTTTACATTCTTCCTGAGGACAGGGTACGGTGTATTTACGCTACATTTGATCGCGGAGTTAATATGAGGGCTGCCAGCGAACGAATCTCACCGGATTACAGATGGAATTAATGGTCGTTTCCCCCCCGCAAGTCTTTGATGACAGAGCGAGAGCACAGCAAACACACACCAGAGGGGGGGGAAAAAAAACAACAAAGTGCCACTAAAGGCTTGCTGCACGTGAAAAAGTGTGTCAGCAGTAGCAGATAGTGTTTCAGAAGTTAAATTTAACCAGGATCATGTCTGACAGATGAAATGAAGGCATGAAAAGGGGTAGTGGAAAATTATACATTTGCCTACCTTCCCGACTGGCTGTCACCCAGTTTGCATCCCTGTCTAATCCTCTATCTGTTCATCTGTTTGCTCTCTTTTTGCCACTTTTGGATCACTAAGGTGGACATATTTCGCCAACCTAACAAAAGCATGTCGTTTCTCTTATCTTAATCCTCTGCCAAGGTTAGGCCAAGTAATATTCATACACCAACCTATTGATTTTTTTGTTAAATTACTACCACTAGCTTCAATTTATTTGACTGTAATTATAGGTTTTAGACCAACGGAAAACGTTGCTTATGTTTGTTGAGCAGAAGGAAACTAATACGATATATATTTTTTTTATAACAGAAATCTGCAAAGAGGGGTGTGCATTTGTATTGAGATCCCCAGAAACAAAACTTTGTAGAAGCTCTTTTCACTACAATTACAGCTTTTGGGTCATCAGCTTTGCTTTGCGCATCCATAAACTGACATTTTTGGCCAATAGTTCAAGCTCAGTCGTATTGGATGGAAAGCACCTGTGAACAAGTCTGATCACAGACTTACATCTGCATTTAGCTCTGTCGCTTACTGGACACGTTAATATGGTTTTGCTAATGCTTAGGACATTTTACCAACTCAAAGGTGAACCACTGTCTAAAATCTTCTGCAGACAAGTTCAGTTTCAGCAATGTTTATTGTTGCCTACCTTGAACTCTGACCAGCTTTCTTACCCTGATGAAAAAAAAAAGCATTGCACAGTATTACGCTGCCACTAACAAGTTTTACTACAGGCATGGTTTGTTCAGGGGGTTAATTTATCTTTGTCGGATCAGAACACCTTCTTCCACGTGTTTCCTGAGTCCCTACATGGCTTGTGGCAAGCTGCAAATGGCACTTGTTATGGCCTTTTGTCAACAACTGCTTTCTCCTTGCAACTCTACTATAAAAAACAGATTTTTGCAGTATGCGACCAATAGTCTCAAGCTCTGGACTTCTGCCGCTCCTGCAGTGTCTTCGTGAGCCTCATTGCTTTTGTTTTGCTAGGGTTGCAGATGGGCAATACTCTTTCCGTATACAGAAGATTTATTCAGAAGATTTATTATATTCTAAGCTAACCCTGCTTTAAGCTTCTTCATAGCTTTCTCCCTGATCTGTCTGCTGGGTTCCTTTGTCTCCGTGATGAAATGAAATGAAATGAAATGAAATTTATTTGAACATGATACAAATATAAAAATAAAATAGTGCACAGTAACAAGAAGTGCATAAGAAAGAAGAGAAAATACAGATTTTTTTTTGTTTCACTTAACATATCATGCTCAAAATGGGGTAGGAAGAAGTGAGAACTTATAAACTCCTACCCCTAAACACTTGAGACTTTAGAGTCCTACTGTCATTAAAGAAAAAAAATCAAAGTCAAAGTGGCAGTTAGAAGTAACAGTTACTAATATTTACCTATACATTTTCCCATTTTATGCTGGTTTATCTTTCTAAACCCTTACACCAAGTTATTATCTTCAATACACACCTTATTGCTTTCTGTCCCCATGTGTGTATCTATTGAAAATTACCTCTTTGTACTTTCTTTTGAATTGTGTTAAACTATTGCTTTGTTTTAAATCTTCATGTAACTTATTCCATAACTTTACACCTTTAATTGAAATACAGAAGCCTTTCCTTGTTGTTCTAAAATTGCGGATCTTGAAGATTGAGTGACCCCTTAAGTTGGTGCTGATGCAAATTGTTCACTAATGTTCTCTAAACAAACCTCAGAGACCTTTACAGACCAGCTGGATTTACAACGAGATTTAATTGCACACAGCGATGCTCATTGTTTCAGGGATCTATTTTGGGGCCTGTTCTTTTTTCACTATACATGCTGCCGTTAGGACCTATCATTGCACGTCATAATCTGTCTTTTGATCTGTACGCAGATGATCCGCAAATCTATCTGCCAGTCATGCCCAACTCCCCATTCAATCTAAACTCCATTGATAGCCGGTTAAGAGACATTAAGCATCGGCTGTCTTAAAATTTTCTTCATTTAAATAACGACAAAATGGAATGAATTTTGTTTAACTCTTCCAGTAATTAATGTAGTATTTCTCTCAATCAATGTTTCACTCCCCCACTTCAACTAACTGATAAAAAAAATTCTAGGCATGAAGCTTGACTGTAGTTTAAAACTTGATAAACAGATAAATTCAGTTGTAAAAAGAAGTTTTTTTCAGCTCCGTCTGCTTTCCAAGGTAAAGGCTCTCCTTAGCCGTGGTGATCTGGAGAAGGCTGTCCATGCCGTTGTAAGCTCGAGACTTGATTATTGTAATGCTTTATATGTTGGCATTAATCAGTCTTTCATCTCTCGCTTACAGGTCGTACAAAGCCCCGCCGCTCGCTTCCTGACTAATACAAGTAAATAAGAACATATCACTCCCGTCCTTTCATCGCTGCACTGGCTCCCGGTTCAGTTTAAGATTCAGTTCAAGTTTTTTCTTCTTTTAATGGCTTTGCACCTGCCTCCATTTCTGAACTTTTGAAAATCCACCAGTCCGGCAGAACTCTACGGTTCCTCGCTCTGGGGGGACCGGTCCTTTTTCGTCTCTGGACCAACAGCCTGGAATAGTCTTCCGTTTCAGGGGCCATGTCTGACCTGGTCTAGTTCAAAGCCAAACCTAAGACCCATTTATTTAAAACGGCTTTTGCGGTCTAACTTTTAGTACTCTTATATTCTTTTATCATTTAATTGTGATTGAATTTGAACTGTTTTTGTGCTCTGTATTTATTTGTTTTAATTTGTAAAGCTCTTTGGTCAATGCTAGGCATTTTTGGAAGGTGCTATATAAATAAAGTTTATCTTATCTTACAGGTAGACACGATTTACTATTAAGTGACTTCAGAAAGTAACAGGGGTAGACTGGACTGAATGCAACCTTTCAGATTTTTATTTGGAATATTATAATATGGAAATAGGCACAAATGTTCACTACTTTATGTTGGCCTATTGCATGATGATCAAAATGGTTTTGACGTGAGTTTATAGAATTACATGAATACACCTCAACGGCATCCTAAAATACGTTGAAGCTAAAAGATGAGTAGCAGTCATTAAAAATGTAAGACGAGTAAGCACCAGAAAGAACATAGAAAGAACATAGTTTAAACTTTAATCTGAGACCTGCTATATTCATAACTACAGGTGCACAACATATCAAATCAAACGTCTTTAAATGTTTTAAATACAGTGGACGCTCATGTTAACCAAGATCAAAACTTTCAAATAAGCCTATACCTTATCCAGACATTAGACATAACCAAAAAAAAAAAAAACACACACACGCACAAATGGCTGAAATGTGATCTCTGTGCCATAGCGCAAAATAGCAAACATATTTACCCAACACCTGGAACAAATCTGGGTTCCTATTAACCTTCACACAAATCAATGTGCTCCACAAAGGGTAACAGGTTTTGTCTGCTTGTCCATCAGACATCTTGCCTTGCGGAGAATTAAAGTCATAATTCTCCGGTCTGGAGCTGAAATTCCAAACGAGTGATTCAGACCCAGCCGCTCTGCTGCGACGTTAGCTTTCTCAACACAAGGGGAATTCTATATGGACATTTTAATGGGATTAGAATCGAGCCAGAGAGTGTGTGTGTGTGCGTGTGTGCGTGTCTGTGTGTGTGTGTGTGTGTGTGTGTGTGTGTGTGTGTGTGTGTGTGTGTGTGTGTGTGAGAGGAAGCACTCGTGTTTAAGAATAAGTGGGACCGATTGAGTCCAAATTCTGACAAACGTGTTTATTTGCGTCTTAAGTGAGACCTGCTGCTGCTGCTGCTGCTGACTCATTTTAAAGACAAGGCCAGATAAAAAAAATCACTGACCAAACATACAACTAGCTTTTAATCACAAACTAAGTGGCGTTATAAATCAGACCTAATTCTTGCTGGATGGCAAGGAGCTCCAAACTAGCGAAGGATCGCAGCAGCCGTACGGACGGACGTTGTATTTATGTGTTCTGGAGCCGTTACGGGTGATTACGTGCTGCTGAAGCGTTCCAGCAATCACGTAATGTTTAACTGGCCCTAATGAAAGACCAACACAGGAATAAACAAAGGTGCAACGTGATGCAAGCGTCTGATGCAAGATAGTGATCTCACTGCTCCTGCTGCTGTCACCAGGGGCGCCCGTGTGCATTAACCCGCGGGTGTTTATCTGCATGTTTCTCATCAAGTCAGACAGAAGCTTTTCAGGAAGAACGGCTGGTGTTAGCGGCGCTTCTACGCAGCCAGGTGACTCTCCTAGAGGCTTGTCATCCTGAGGTTCGCTCATTCTTGCGGTGTGACCGATAAACACGCACGCTCAGCACTTAATAAGCAGCAGACCTCTGTGCGCGCACAGTTCTGACCGCCGTCCCTGACTTTCCAGCGACGGGGCGTGCGGTTCTGCACGCTCACACTCACCTGTGCAACCCGTGGTTCCTTTGCGGACAGAGTATCCCAGGTCGCAGTGGCAAATGAACGAGCCTTTAGTGTTCTCGCAGTTTCCACTCAGACAGATGTTTGGGTTCAGCTCGCATTCATCCACATCTAGATGATGAAAGGAAGGGAGGGGGATTACAGGGAAGCATAAAGCATGCTACTTTGCTAAACAAAACAGAAATAATAATAAAAAAAAAAGGTTTATAGGGATAAATAAACATTTTTGTGGCTATAAAATTAGTTTGTTTGCGCAGAGGCATGTCTTTACATCACGGGTGTTAAGTTTTTGTTTTCTCACTCAGTGAAACCAGACGTCTAAATGTCACACATTCCTCCCTCTTCGGCCAAAATAACACAATGCTCACTATAAATCAACAACTACAACAAGCCGGCTCCCCGCTCTGTGAAGCGCTCGCTCGCACAACTGAGTCATTAAGAAGACTCATTCTCATGACTCATATTTTGGATACCCTTGAAGTGGATCATTACGTGGTTTCCGCAAATCTCCGAGAATTCAAACCTCCTGGATCTAATAAGGTCAGCGCTGCAGGCGCTGGTGCTTTCAGGGAGTTTTTCCCAAACGTTCACGTGTTTACCCAGGCAGGTCTTCATATCCTCCGACGACATAAAGCCGTCGAAGCACAGGCACTGGAAGGTCCCTGGGATGTTGGTGCACTGGCCCCCATCGCAGACCTCGGGGCTCTCCTCACACTCATCAATATCTGCAGATTAAAGGTACACAGAGGCAAATCAAAGCTGGAACACAGACCAACAATATACAAGTCACCCTGCTGTGTATTTAGCCAAGTGGATTCAGAAAAAGAACATGCGCCCACAAATTAAACGGTACACTAAAGCATTGCTTTCAAAGTACCCTTGATTTCTGTTTGGAAATTAAAGGAGCAGGATTAGAACTGTGAACAGCACATGCAACCTGCATTCATTCAGAAAACGAACCGGCTTTGAGGCAAGAGCGAGACGATGTTCAAACAACAACATCTTTCATTGCCGGCGGACAATTCAAAGTTAAAAACAAAAGCAAACGTTATTTAGATTTATGGTTTACATTTGGAGCGTTGGTTTCCTTCAACCATGTATCAACATAATCACTACAGCATGGTGTGCTTTTACTTTTTTTTTTTTTTTAACACTGCAACTTTGTAAACAAGGAAAGTTTCAGGTGCAGAAGATGTCAGTGAAGATCAAGCAGCCTTTAAAGTTACATCTCGGGATACGAAGAAGAAAGCGGGTATGAATGTGCAAATTGGACCATCTAAAAGCGATGAATGCATCCGTTTAAATACTTTAATATACGTTAGAATAACAAAATACAGCTACTTACCGGTGCAGGTTCTTAGATCGGGCATGAGAGCATAGCCGCTGTTGCAGCTGCACTCATAGCTGCCCTCTGAGTTTGTGCAGAAAGACTCACAGCCACCGTTCTCAATCGTACACTCGTCGATGTCTGAGCAGCAGGAAAAAGAAAACAAGTGAAAAAAAAAAGAAATGAACAAAGCTCAATGAATCAGCGGTCACAAGTTAGCCGTTACATATTTTACTACGCACCGACACAGTCCAGCCTGTCCTCTGTGGATTTGTAGCCCGTGTTGCAGGTACACTGGTAGTGGCCGATCATATTGACGCACTGGCCGTTCCTGCACAACCTGTCACTCAACTCACATTCATTTATATCTGCAAAAGAACAAAAGCCATGGTGAAAACTGGACAAACTAAACTAATTAAAGAAACATGACAGCGTCCATTAAGTTGGATAAAATATACGACGCCTGATAGCAATAATTAAACATCTACTAGCATCAGAAATACATGGATTCAGGTAAAGGAATGTAAAATAACTCTCACACAACACAATTTAATGTAACAGACCAAGAAAAAGAAAACATTAACCTATATCAATATCTCATTTTAGAAACCATTTAAATGGTTGTTTAAAAAAAGCAAGTTTTCTAACTTCTTGTGGGAGTTAGCTTTGCTGCACCAACAGCTTTTATGTGGAAAGGGAAACATTGTAGAGGTTTGGTTTAAGCTGTTGTTTTTTTATTTCTGTCTACCTCCTTAACATGGCTTTGGCTTATAACATTTGTATCTCATTTAATTTAAAATACTTTCAAATCCTTGTAACTGGTTTTGCTTTTTTGAGCAACATTTCTCTTGCACTGACTTGTTTTCTAATTTAGCTGATTTAGATAAAAACTACAACTTCTTCAATGCTACTAACTGGTCAGATGTGCTCAAGTCTTAATGCTAATGTTAATGCTTACTTACAACATTTTGTCAGGATTTGCAAGTTACTTTTACATCAAACTACCATTTGGGATAATGTAACCTCCCATCCCTTTCCTTTACCCAGATTTTCCCTTCTGCTTTTAGCTATGCTTTCTACAATCATTGTAAATACAAAACTTCAACATGCAATTCTATAGCATTATTATAATATACTTTGACAGAAGGTTTTTTTTTTTTTTTTTTTTTTTTTTTTGTTCTCCCAGTGGCCTGTCTAGCAATGTGGCAATAGGAATTGATGTCTCAATGCCAGTTAGAGCTCGACAGATTTTGACAGATTTTGCTTTTTTTATGTCTGAAGTTTTTTTACTAATACTTTAAAACAAAACTAGAAAATCTACTTTCCTTTTGTCATATATTTTTCACGTTGGAAGATGAAAATTCAAACTTATTTTTCATAAATATGTCATACACAGCATGTTTAATAAAAAAGCATTCATTGAAATGAATTTAGCATAAGCGCTATGAACAACATTATCTAAGATTATCCCACAGAAAGTTAAACAAGGCAGACTGACAATTCAGATATGCAAGAAGCCAATGTATTATGCTTATTCTTTCCAAATTAAACTTTCACATTTCATGTCAAAACACTAGATTAACAAGTTTGAAGACTGAATATAATTCTAAAAACAAAATACTAACTGAAAGTTAAACCTGTAAAAAAAGTGAAAAACGCAAAGACAAAAAAAAATCAAAATTAAAAAAGTAAATAAATTACAGAAGTGTCTTCTCACAGTCTATTAATAAAATCAGTTCCTTTAGTTCCTCAATTAGAGAAAATCCAACTTAAATGTCAAAATTCGCTCTGACGCACAATCAGCTCACTTGTCTAACAATAGACGTCACACACATTATCAGGTGTTGCCCAGATAACGCTCAGTGAGGCCACACACGCAGACAGAAGCAAAGCCAGATGATCCGAGGCCCGCCTTTCCTTCTCTGTGCCGGCAGCTTCACTCAGCAACACCCCACATTTGATCGCCATCACCAGGAAATCACGCATGCCACCACAAATCTCTAACAAGATGGGATTGAAAAGAGAACTGAAAATAATCTTATTGCTCACCTAGACATGCTGAGCCATCGGGGGCGATCTCGTGTCCGTCGGGGCAGACGCACTGGAAGCTGCCTTCAGTGTTTACACATTCACCTCCACGGCACAGGAGAGGGTTCCTCTCACATTCATCAATGTCTGACAGCAGAGGAATACACACAGAAACAATCCCAGATAATGTCAGAGCTCAGGCTGGCCTCTTCAAATGTTTCATACAACCAAAGCTACATAGGACAGGAAAGGACAATAAATTAGACTGATACATAAAATGCTAAGAAGAACACACATTTTGTGTAATGATATCTGGGCCTCCCTACTGAAGCTGCTACCCCAGCGACCTGACCCCGGATAAGTGGAAGAGGATGAGATGTTTGGGATGAGCACAAGGCACTAGCACGTATCCCCATGGTACCAAGCTCCCAAACTGTCCCCCTCTTGTCCTGTCCGTGCCCAAACTAATTAGTTTAAGAAAATCTGATGTGTTGACGGCCAGAATTCACTCTTTATAGGTTTTTCTCCTGAAGTAGATGGATAATTACAATACATCACTCATTACTACCCTTTCTAATTGCTTGCAAGGCTATGAATATAGCTTTTTGTTGCCAATTTTGATGTGATGAAAACATTGCATCTCAGCGCCATCAATGACCAACCAGAACAGAAACCTAGCATCCAAGGTACTGTCAAACCCTGATGGTGGCCAGCTGATCATGTGAAGGTCCAGTACGGTGGACCATTATTTGATAATTACAAAATTGGACCAACTTTGAGACTCTTTGTGGTGACAGCTTGGGCAGTCTAAACTGGGACTTTTAACTCTCATTTAGGTCCAACATGTGTCTGTAAGCGAATAAGATCAGCCTACTAATATTAGATTACATCACCCAGTCCCAGAGTAGGCTGCTCCAGGTCTGGCAAGAGTGCTTATAAGCACCTCATCAGTAGTTTATGACCCTGGAGGGAGTGTAGATGGCTGGGTAGTGATTTGGTGCTGGCACTGTGTTTTAGGCCCTCCCTGTAGCTCAAAACTATTACTACCTATAATAGCTCCCTACTTTCAGACCCTACCTCTTTAACTGGGTGTGCAGGGGAGTGTTAAATACATCTCAAATGAAATGATCTCACATAAATGAGCCATTTCTGCCCCAGTGGTGGCTGGTGATTAAAAATCCAGGGGTGGGGTGGTGGTGGGGTTGCACACTAAATTGGAGATTACAGCACAATACGTAAAGGTAATCCATAATTCATTCTTTATAACATGTTGGGATAGGTCTATCATCTATTGAAGACATGATCATTCAATTTCTTCGCACAAAATCAGTCTCAAATAAAGAGATATTTACCTCCTCTGTTCCACTTATTTTGAGCTTCTTTCAAAATGAACTGTTTTAAGGACTGGCAAGCAGGCGGCAAGCAGATGCACAATAGACATCTTTGACCTAGAGTCAGACCCAGAAGCTGAAGAAGTGGAGCCACTTGCACAACCAGCGAGGATGCAACAAGTTTCTGAATGGTAAGTTTCTAAGTGGATAAAGGGCTTTCAGTAGCCGATTCTTAGCGTTAGCTTGTGCTAAATGACAAATCATGTTCATGCCGAACAGCCACTGTACGGTGCACACAGCTATAAAACCTAGCTGATGAAGTGGGCGGAGCTCCGCTGTGGTTTGCTAGGTGAGGGGGCAGTGCCCACTGACTGTGATGCAATAATCGGGAGGTTTTTGAAGCTACTTGTTTCATGGCCAAAATAAAACATTTACTTTCTGCCAAAAAGCATCTGGATCTTTTTTAGCACTTCGACTGTTTCTAGTAGAGACCCAAATGGGACTAAAAACATGTGCAAAAAGGGAATTTTGCATAATATGTCCCCCTTAAATCTAGTCAGCCCAGCCTAAACTCCTTTATCTGATTTCTTTCCTCCAGTGAATGCATTGTGAAGTTATTATTTTGTAAATAAATGATAAAATATTCTTTCACTGTCACCATTCTCTCCTTCCTGTTGTCTGTTTCTTGACGTTCACATGCATGAAACTTAGCAGCCAGGACTGTGGCTTTGATTGACACACATCATGAATCAATCTGATTGGATGAAGAACCACACAAAAAGCGCTGATTGGGCATGGGCTGCGCCCTGAGGACTCGAGCATGAGGTCAATGGGGGACAAAAGTTTCAAAGCATACATAGACTGTCCGGCATCCCACACTGCTAAAAAAAATGTACACACAAAAAATAACTTCAAATAAACTCGAAATGGAAATTCTGAAAAATCGAAAATCAGACCCATTTTATAAGAGATTTATGTTTGCCGTTTCCTGCAATTTTAGAACAAGCCTGAACATTACTCAACAAAATCATCAGAAGCAGCACAGTTTACGTGGTTCATACTCACCCATGCAGTTTTTCATCATCATGAAGCCACTCTCGTAGCCCTCGAAGCATTCACACTCAAAATCTCCAGGCGTGTTAACACATCTGCCCTGACCGCAAAGATCCGGAGATATTCGGCACTCATCGATATCTACAGGACAGAAGGGAAAAAAGAGTAGGGATTAGACTTCACAATTGAACTTCAGTCAAACACACTGAAAACAAGTTATTAATTTATTTCATTTAAATCATTTCCCCCCAAAAATAGCAACCCAATCATTGAACAGGAATCCAAAATCACTAAAACCATGTAATTTCAGGCAATGCTTGTTTATCTGCACTTTATTTGTTACATTTTACGTTATGACTGAGCAGAGAAAATGAAATGTTATAATTAAATATTTACGGCACCAACATTTAAATAATTATTTTGAATATACTCAGAAACAAAGGAGATCAGCTATTATGATTTGTATCTTACTTTGGTTGGAATTAATCTTCCTTCTATAGTCAGAATTTTTTTTATTTCCATTTTAAATGTTTTCAGTTCATCATCAAAGTAATTTGATGAATTAATTAGATAACCCATATAAATAAAAACCTTCTAATTTTAATATTTTAATCTCACATCTTTGAAGGCCATTTTTAAGATTAAATGACATTTTATCAACATAAAGTCTCTTTAAACCTAAAAATATCAGGCAAGTTGTATCAAACAGAAAGTTGTTAGGGGCAGGACTACTGTATATTTTGCATTTTACACAATTTGCATTGCCCTTTCTTGTATTATATAAAATAGATTTGCAGTTAATTTATATATATCTTGAAACCTCAAAATAATACAAAATACTTGGAACTCAAACAAATCAATTAATGCTTATGGTGTAATTCTCTCTCATTTACAATAGATTTTTAGTTGTAACATTATTTACAGGTGTTTTCCAACACAGTTTGGGATCAGTGAAGAATAAATATATTATATGTTCATTTACTTTTTTGATTTCTACATTATCTGGATTTTCTGTTTGTGGGATGAGTGTCCAAGTGCCAATTTATAATCAGTTATGCTTTATTTAAATGAATTGATCATTTGTTTTCATCATGTTTAAGTCAGTTCTGTCTTCATAAACAGATGCCTTTTTACCTCATTAAAACAAATATGTATCATCAGCAAAAAATATTTTAATACAAAACAAATCAGTGATGTATTAAACAAAGCCACACCTTGTATTTAACAAGTCAGATTTCTCATTGTTTACTTCGGCAAAGAGACCGGTACTAGGGTGCCAGGGCCTGCTAGGCCTTCTCTGCTGGCCTAAAAAATATTGAATCATTAATTCAACCAATCAGATTCTGAGTTGGCATTCTCACAGGCGTGTGGGGGCATTAGCATATTCGCCCCCTTTTAGCCAGAGCTAGCAAACTGAATATATAGCGAGCTGCACAGCAAATATAGTTGTGCTGATTTTACAGCTGTTTTTTCAATCCACGATGGCAGAAAGAAGAGAGAAAATTTAACTCATTGCAGATTTATTTTCGAGGCCATTTTTCAAGATGGAGATTTCATGAAAAGCTAGACATTGTTAAGAAAAGTCGAGCAACTCCAAAGCTAGCAAGCCTGTCAGGACTGGGAAAATGATTTGTCCACCACTTTCAGTCCACTAACTACACGTGGTGCCGCTAGCTCACAGGCTGTGAGGAACGCTGCTAACTGTATTGCTGGGACTGTTTATTTGCAGAAGAATGCCTATTTTACATGTTGCTAATTATCTTAAAAAAAAAAGACTAGCATAAAAGGCCAAGGTGGGAACTTTGTGTGCCGAGCAAATGGATCATAAAAATACAAATTATCTGAGAAGAGGCTGCAGCACAAAGAGAACACCATAAAAGTGAAGTTAAACAAAGATAAGGTGGCTCCCCCCCTCAGATTCCTCCCCAGTCTAAAAGCTTTGGCCTTTTAAATTTCAAGCCGCATTATGAAACCCTGTACACAAAGAATTAAGGCTGGAATCTCCTTCGCATGAGGTTAACACGTCCCGGGTATCACTTAATAACTCAGAACCTTCAAAATAGCTCAGAATACATAAACTGTAATGCCATTTAAACCTCAAGTGATGTGTGCATATGTCAGCTCAGCAGAAATGCAGTTAACCAGACAGCATGGGACCAGCTCCAGCATACCCACAAGCAGCCAGATTGCCATTAGACTGAATGAGTTAAATGTAGGTAATGGCTTAAGATCGCGTTACGGTGATTAGTGTTGGCAGAAAGATTGAGTGAGCAGAACTGATGAAGAAAGGCTAAACTTGTTGTAAGACAGCAGAACTGAAATAAGCTGCAGACTCTTAGATTAAATATAGACGATGAACATGTGTCAAAAAGCATTTTGAACATCTGCATTCTGATGTATTTACAGTTCTGTAAATAACAGAGTTCCTATCCATTTTTTAATAATTTAAGACTTTTCTTTAGATTTCTAGTTTTAATCAGCTTTAAAAAAATCAGCCTATTTAAGAGATTGAAAATCTAACACAGGGCTAATAATAGATATTAACGGATATTGGAATATTTTTGGTATCATGAGTTAATGTGAGCCAAACCAAAGTTGTGCAGATGAATGTGGAGATATGGATAAGGCTAATGTGTGATGGATGGATGGATGGATGGATGGATGGATGGAGTAAAACATTAAACATAAACAGATCTTCCATACTTTTGTCAAGTAACCTTCACAAAAACACTGACCAGTGCAGTTCCTCTCATCTGAGTCCAGAGCGTAGCCGTTATCACATCGACAGCGGAAGCTGCCGATGGTGTTTCTGCACCTCCCGTTAGAGCACAGGGTGTTTATCATCCTGCATTCATTTATGTCTGAAGTATAAAGCAGAAGGGGACACCTGTTAGGGTTCAAATAATGGGATATTACGTTAGAGTCTACAAGCTCTACAACACCTTTGAGGAAGGGTCTGCCATTGATGAAGTCCCCTCTGTGCGAGAAGCCTGGGCCTCGAGGACATAGCTGGTTATATTCTGGTGAGCCTTGTTCTGGACATTCATCACATTCAGGGCCCCAGGCAACACCAACTGAGCAGCAGCAGGCGTCCACCCTGTGTTTCCCTGAGATAGGCGTCCCACAGCGCTCGTCGTCGTGGGTAAGGTAACAGTGCTCCGTGCGCAGGTCTTTCAATCATAGAGGGATTGTTAATATACATTAGATACAGCATCTAAATGTAGACTATCGTGAAGTAACAAAAAGAAACGTTTACCAATGCACATCCTTCCACTGATGTCAACAGTCATTCCTGGAGGGCACTGGCAGAAGAAGGAGCCCTGTGTGTTGATGCACTTGCCATTAATGCAAACACCTGGAAACACTTGACACTCGTCCACATCTGAGAGTCAGCCAAGAGAAAAGAATGCGGCAACAAGAGCAAGCTGAGTGCTTCTCAGTACTCAAATAAATAGGTAAAAGCACAATGTTCTGCATCATGAAGTTCTCAGCGACGCTCATTACCTTCACATTTATTTCCTCTGACTCTGGCAAAGCCTTTACTGCAGATTGGATCTGAGGAAAGTTGGGGGCAAAATACGATACCAGTCAATGGAAGTATATGATGACACACACACTCACACATATATATATATATATATATATATAAAGTAACTATCCTGCACACTATACATGTCAGGATAAACTCAGGTTCTCATCCAGGTTCAGGTTCTAAACTTGTCACAGTTCAAGTTGTTGTAAAAGTGTTTAACTACTGCCCGGCTCTAGATATGAGCAAGTTTATATATAGATTGGAATGTTATGGCAACAATGTAGTCTTTGTTTGACTGGAAATATGTGGTTAATAATTGTAATTGCTGGAGTTGATACTATGTAAAAGGTTGGAAGTCACGGTGAGCAATCAAGGAAATGATACTAAAGTGAAATTTGTTCTATATGCGGATAATGATGGAACAAACGTAATTAATTTCAAGCAATTACTAATAAACTATTACATTAATATAAATATGGTGAAAATTCTGACACACATTTTATGATAAAACTATAAACATAAAAAGATCATTTGTTACTTAATTGTTGCCATGTTATTACAACCTCATACTCTGTAATCTAAAATTGAATCATTTTGATAATAAAAATTCTATCATCCACTTTTTTATTTACTCAATTGATCTTAATTTGGTTTAAAAATATATATATATATATATATATATATATATATATATATATATATATATATATATATATATATATATATATATATATATATATATATGTGTGTGTGTATGTAAATATATATATATATACATTTTACATATATATATGTAAAATGCAATTATTATTACTAAACTATTACTCAAAGGTGTCATACAAAGTGCTACATACTTTATTTTGATTTTTTTTTTTTTTTACTCAGGGGGCAAATAATTATGGAGGGTGCTGCATATGGTAACATAAGATAATAATGATTTGCATAAATGTCTAATAGACAAAAAAATTACACAATTTCTTGACATACAAAGTAGATACAGAGATCTTAAGAAGAGGCTAAATGTTTCCAATGAGCAAATTTGTTTTCTGCTGCATGTAAAATACTCCATATCTTAAAATGATAGATCATGCTGATCACCTTTTTCACATTTAGCACAGGGACTGTTCCAGGCTTCTCCCAGTGTGGCACAGCAGTGCGATTTAAGGGTGGCTCCATTGATGTTGACCTCACAGCGATTGTTTACTATCTTCAGCCAGCAGGTGCTCTTCGTCGTTTCTGTTTCGTAAAATAAAACCTGACTGTGAATAAAAATACTCTTCAGAATGACTTAAAATGGCCACTAATCTGAGACATTGTGTTTTAGTCATTTATATTTTGCAGTCCAGGCATTGTAAAAAATAAAAAATTTGAGGAAATACGTTAACCTTCTAAAAAAGGGAACATGCTGCCCTTAAAGAATAACTGTTACAGAGTTGAAAGAAAACATGAACTTTGTTTTTTATTTTACCAATGCACTCCAGCCCAGTATTGTCCAAGCTGCTGCCCACTGAACACGTACACACAAAGGACCCCTGACTGTTAATGCAATCTCCATTGATGCAAGGGCTGGACTCGCACTCATTCACATCTGTGGGTACAAACATATTTCCCATTTCAGTTCACGACCATGAACAGGAGGTGATTAACAACGATACATCGCACCAAGGAATGAGCGTTTGTCTGACCCTCGCAGACATCTGTCTCAGGATCAAAGCGATATCCCTTTGGACACTGACAGGTGAAACTCCCCGGGGTGTTCCTGCACAGGCCGTTGTCACAGAGCAACCTGTTCATTAGACACTCATCAATATCTAATGGAGAAAAAAACCCAAAAAAAACAAATGGATACAGTCAGTTTCCTCATCCTGCCTTCAATTAACACAATTTTCCATTGCATTACACGCGTAGACTGAAGTTCACCTACCAACACAGTTTTTGCCTGTAATATCCACCTCGAAGCCTTCGTTGCAGGTGCATTTGTACGTCCTCACCATGTTCTCACAGACTCCGTTCGGACAGATATCGGGGTCCAGGGCGCATTCGTTTATATCTGAAAAAGCAAAGAACACCCTGCTGAACAAGTAAGAAGATCGGATCAAAAACTCCTTGCAGCTGAAGCAGCGCTGTCTTGTTTTACATGCAGTTTGTGCTCTTTTTTTTTTTTTCAGGACAAAAGTTATGGCGGGCTCGGGTCCGTCTCCTCACCTCTCCCGTCGCCTGTTATGCCGGGACCACTGGGACACAGAGCCAGAAACTCAGCTGCAACAAAACACAACACACTTTGGTTGAAGAAAACAAACAACCAGCAGCAGCAGCATCTAAGAAAACAACACTTTTGCCCAGGTTCAAGAATATGTAACGGCATTTAATAACGTGTCACTATCCCCTTTACACGCATTCTAATTTAGCTTCAGTATATATGAAGCAGCTTTTACGTGGTGTTTCTTTCATGTCCTTTTATTCAAAGCCTTTAACTGGCAGCACTGATGAGAGGCAACTAAATGAATGATGTTGCTGTGGTGTGTCTTGTGTTTCAGCTCTGCTAAGACTTCATGACCTGATGAAATGTCATTCAGACAATAAGGTGACTCTTTCCCTTTCTCTCCTGAACTTAGCTCACGCGCTTACAGCTGCTGTGTTGGTAAATGGGAGATCTGAATTTGCAATCAGCATGTTTTCAATCTCTTTTTGTTAATGCCTGTCAATTTCTGCTAAAACAGGTCTGTTTTTAAACTTCTAGTATATGTCTAAAAAAACAAATACAAATATAAAGTTAAAAAATACTTTCACTTTTGAATAAAATAAATAAAAGACGCCTAAATTGCCCTAATTGTTTAGTTAGATTTTCAACAAGAAAATGCTCAGTAAGTAAAGAATCAAATGAAACTGATTTAAAGGCTTTCAAGACTTAGAAATGTCAAGCTGAAGGATTGGGTATAATCTATGCGAAGGGCAAAGAGGCTTATATTTCAGTGTGAAGGGCAAAGAGGCTTATATTTCAGTACCGGAGCTTTCTGGTGGGCAGGGTTGGCAGGGCTCTCCATAGGCGTACACCGTGCTGGCACAGCAGCACTCTGACTTGGTCACCGCTCCGAATAACGGCCGAACACACTGACCTCGCTTGTAGCCGCCGTAGCAGGAACTGCGCATGTGTGTGTCTGTTTCGGGGGGGAGAATAAACATGACAGCATGTGTATGAGAAACCAAAATCAGGAGGCAGATCTCAAAAGTGGATGGATAAAGACCAAACGCGGAGCGAAAGGAATGGCAACAGGCAGCGACTCCAACAAACATCCACACTCGCAAAAACAAATGGCTGTTCTATCCGTGGTCTCCGGGGATTTAAGGCATTCTCCTGCTCTGATATCATCCCTGAGAGTACCCACCCGGAGAACAACAGCATTTCAACATGTCTCAAAAATAATAACGCAGTGTCAGTTTGGAAAAATGCTGGAATCTTGAAAACACAAAGGCACAAATGGGTCCAGTTTTCAACAGGATTTGAGCACGAAAGAGGCACAAAAACATGAACAAACACCAACTGCTCAATTAAGGATTTTATAAAAAAAAAAATAACTGAAACAATTTAGTTTGGAAAGACAAACCCACTTGAGCAGATCGGCTTTCTTTGTTTTGGAAGGTCGTTGGTCTTGCCAGTAGTGGTTGAGACGTTGGAAGGGAAGAAATTGTTTCTGTCGACCTTTCGCCATGTGGGCCCATGACCGATCAGTGAGGACCAGAACTGTCTGACCGGGTCATATGAGACCAAATACTCACACTCAGTGACATGAAATCCTATTTGTTTGTTGCCAGAATCAGTACGGGATTATTTACGTATTTATTTGACCCACTGCAGTAATCTGACAAATTAAACTTTGCAATAAAAGCAAACTTTAACAAATGACATAAATCCATTCATTTGGCTGCAACCTTCAAGGCAAAACATGTTCTCATCTTGCACATACTTGCGGATAAATAAATAAATCTAGTTTTGGGAAATGTGAATCAGGACAAAACTGTAGAGTCAAACACTTATTCATCCCTGCTGAATGGAAAAGGTAAATTGGTGAAAACACGTCAGTAATAGGTCTGCACGGTGTGGAACAGCTATTAGGACCGTTGCCTTGTAGCTAAAGGCCGACTGGTTCAAATCCCAGCCAGTGCATTTCTACATGCCGTTTGCGTCGTCTCCATGTGCATCTGCAAGGCAAAGGAGTGGTTCTGCGATCTGCCTTTGTTACCAAATCCTCACGATAACGCATGTATGTAATGACTGTGAGGTTTGGAGGATCTCTATTTTTCCCAGCGGTCCTGCAGAGTCATGCAGTTTGTCATTGGTTAAAACTTTTAAACGTCCTTTCAATGGCATTGGAAAGTAATGCAAATTACTTAAAAAATATGCAAAAGCGAATCTGACATTACTTGGTTGCACATGTGCAAGAGAAGAGTTTTGGCCTTGCTCCAAGAATTGCTGGTGACAGAAAAGTATAGCGTCAGATTGCTGCGTCCCATCATTTCTTACCACGAAGGCAGCAAATCACAACCCCTCTGATACGGTAACTCACCAACACAGACTCGTCCGTCCAGGCCCACCGCCATCCCAGCCATGCACTCGCAGCGAAACGATCCCTCTGTGTTGACGCAGTGTCCGTTCATACACATGCCTGGAGTTTCGCACTCGTCAATGTCTGCAAACAGAAAACGGAGGGTCGATTTTCTCCCCAGTTTTTACGAATCAGAAACCTGAGCGACATCATCGCCGCGGAACTGGCGACAAAAATAAATCCACCCTGCAGAACAAGCTCACCAACACGTTTAACAACCATATAACAACGATCACAATGATTGCCAACAGCGATGTGGCGAGCATGTATGCTCCCTGTTGATGTATGTGAAAGGAACTGTTTTGTCTGGCAGCTTTGGGGGGACAGGCGGAGCCCCCGGGGACCCCGTTAGGCTACACGTTTCATCAGCCGCTGCGCACATGAACACTTCTCCCACACCCTTGTTCTGTGTTTATTGAGTCTAATATGACTTAACGTATTCAGTGTCCCTGAGATCAAACATCTGTACATAGGATTAACCCTGAGGGGAGAATGTTTCACATTTTTATACAATGCGTGTGAATGTAATTTGCTTCATTTGACAAAATAAAGTACAGAAAATAATAAATCTATGGTAACTTTGGTGTTCCTTTTCTCTTTGCTCCAAACGGGTTAAGATAGACTGTTAGAGTCAGATAGAAATGGGCGGATCCCCACTACAAATGTGTCCCGCTGCTCCTTCAGGAAACAAAAAGGGGTTTTTCCAAGACTTTTAGGGGGATTTTTTTTTTTTTTTTTTTACCCCATCTGTTCAGACTCACTTAAGAGGAGCAATAAAATGCCAGAGAGCTAGCCACCCGGCAAACTACATAAAACATTTAACGCAGAGAGGAAAAAGTGACTGAAAGCTTTCGTTGAAGGTTAAAACATCTCACCAACACACCTACACACATGCGTCCGCTGGTGTCCAGCAGGAAGCCGGGTTTGCAGATGCACTTGAAGCTGCCGTCCTCGTTGATGCACAGTCCGTTGAGGCACATGTTTCTGACCAGACACTCGTCCTGGTCTGTGGGAAAACAGAAAATAAATGTCAGGTTGTGAGCAAAGCCTCCAGATGGCTTTATATGAATGAACGGAAGAATGAGTGAAACCATCCATCCTCCCAGGTCTTTGGGGATCGTTCTCCCGAGCGTTTTATTGGGCAGGGTACACCTCAGGCAACAGAGTGGCACACAGGACAGACAACCACGCAATGCCACATTTAAAACTAAGAGTTATTTAAAACGGCTAATTTAACTTAGATGCTGGTGTTTGCTTTTTTACGGTTAGAGCCGCAGCATCGGATGAACACGTAAACTCCACACCAAAAGAGCCCAGCCAGGGCTTCACACGTTTTCTCGACAATGGGATTGTGGCCAAATTTTCTGCTTGTTTGATTTAATGTGCGATTAAAGTAAAGTACCTCTAGAAGATCAATTACGAAGAATTTAACAGAAAGATCTTTAAACTGTCTCCAGTAACACACAGACTGGGAGAACTTTGAAATGACTACCATTTAGAAACGTCTTTTTGTAAACACAGCTGTATCAATAATAATTTGTCTAATTAGATCAGAGTGCATAGTTGCTGAACCAATAAGCCATAAATAAAGTTGGGTTGTTATTTGAGGTGTATGGTGATGGCCTGTGACTGAAATATGCCAAATTTTCAGCTCAGTCAGTTTTGATGGTGACCTGGCAGTCTGATTTTTTTCCCAGTCTGTCAATAGAGCCCACTTAAGTGTTATTACTGTGTGCTGACAGCAACACTCTTCGGTGTGGAAGGCAGCTTACTATGCATAAAAGTCTCAGGGTAAGCTATTTTCTGTATGAGTGAGCTGTTTAAAAAATAGGATAAAAATGGAAACAAGCTATTTAAAGGAAACTGTGTTTTCTATTGCATGTTGAGACTTGTCCGTGGTTCTTCAGGAGGTCAGAGAATGAAAGAGACCGAGACTTTCAGCAGATAACAGGCAGCCTAAAGGTATTACAAGTTGTATGGTGCAGGTTTATTCTTTTTTCAGTTTTCCACCTCCATCTGCAGGTGACTACGTTGGATTTGAAAATCTCAGAGTTAAGGTAAATTTCACCATTCTGTAAGGAATACGCACAGAGATTATTTGTCCTTTGAATGGCAAAGGACTTCCGATTGCAAGACGCCTATTCTATCCATTGAGCCACAGTCACCCCTACATGCACAATTAATGACAATTAATAAAATCATGGTCTAACATCTGGCAGAAAAAAGTTGGATTCTGTTCAGAAGATTCAGAAGTTGATGACAAACATCTGATGTGTGTATCTCTATTATTCATTACTGGGGCTAGGGTGATAGACTATACCTTTTGAGAATGGTGATACCTGTGACGTTTGCATTACTTGAAAGGTTTTTAGTTTTGTACCTTGCTGTGGTATAAAAACAAGCAAACTGTTGAACCAAGAAAGGAAAAAGGACAAAACTATACAAAAGAAAAAACAGCACCTATACAGCGTAATAGAGATGTAAGAGAAGTTATGTCCAAAACATCAACATAAAACTCACATTATAATCCAGTACAACGAAGGCAGCGAAATGATTTCAGTGACAGAAATCCTAATGCAAGTATTTTCACAACAAATAAATCTGGTAAAGATTGTTGCATGTCCTCTAATACATAACAGGGGGTATATTCACATTAAACCACACAAGCATGATCTTCTAAAATCCCACCCACTGTATTCCAAGCCTTCATCAGAAATCCGTACCACCTCCAACAGATTCATTCTCCATTAAAAATAAACATTTCACATACTGTGCCTATTAAAGAAAACCACCCTTTAAAATGTGGCTCCGATGCATGAATGTAGATGTCAGAACTTAACAGACCTTGACAATTTTTGCCATCTGCTGAAATTTCGAATCCAGCATTGCAGACACAGTGGAAACTGCCTTCGGTGTTCACACAGCGCCCGTTGTTGCAGATACGGCCATTGGCCACGCATTCATCCAGATCTGGGAGCAGCAAAAGCACATTAAACACGTGCAGCTTCTTAAAGCGTACAGCTGTGTGTCTGTGGGTGTGCGCGGGTGTCACCTCGGCATTCTGTCCGAGTCGAAGTTGTCTGGAATCCGGGAGGACACTGACAGATATAGGAGCCAGGGGTGTTCATACATTCTCCGTGTGCACAAGGGCTTCTGCCGCATTCGTCGTCATCTGCAGAGCAAACATTTGGCTCAAAAAAAAAAGAAGCTTCCTTGTGTAACGGTGCAAAGCAAGCTGGAAAAATGAACAAATAAACTAATGTTCTTACCGATGCACTCCCCCCTGGTGTCCAGCTTGAATCCCATATTGCACTCACAGCGATATCCCCCCGGCAAGGGAACGCACCGACCATTCAGACAGAGGTTTCGGAAGGCCTGGCACATGTTGGTGATGTTCTGTGTCTGGATTATATTCGGACCTGACAGAAACAAGAAATCGCAGCACACATTTAAGATGAAACTTGGTCGACTGATAATCAAAGCTTCCACATAAACGTAAGATCATACTGGATATCGAGCTGCTGTGTGTGGTGTCTAAATGCATTTGGAGAAAGCCAGAGCAACACTACTGTAACAGGTGTTTGGGTTGTCTTCTTACATCCCGTGTGCATATAGCTAAACTTTCTGAGGATGTGCAAAACCAGCGTTCCAAAGGAATACATGATAGTTAAGGTAGCAATTATGAACATGGAGATTTGCAGCAAGCAAATGTCTTTGTATGATCATGATTTGGTAACAGCCATTATGAATTATTCAATTAGTATTAGTATAGTTGTCATATCTACCTTTACTTCATAAACCAGCTACTCTCACTGGTCGTCCCAAACTAAATCCTTTTCAGGACTTAGTTTTAAGATTAATTTGATTTGAAGTATGAATTGCAGTTTTTGCTCAAGTCAGCAATTGCATTCATAATGAAGAAGAGCAGATTTTTGTGATTAATACTAATGGATATAATGATCACAGGAAATCGAACAGTTCATTAAAGGTTGTAGAATAAAAATCACATCTAATAATAGTCAGTGTCTCCTTTCTACTGATAGCTACATGACAATTGACTATTTCTCTGCTCATGTAAGTTTATACATTGATTAAGCTGATAAAAGACCTAAAAGTTATTAGGAATCTGTCTGACCCTTAGATGCTAGGAAGAAAATTTTGATGAAGAAAATGTAGTGACGATAAATTTAGTTCAGTTCAGGACAAGAGACGGAAAGTTTCCTTTGGCTTCAATATGCTCTGCAGTACTACACCTTGGTGTCTTGCAAAGGCAAAGGCAGCGTGTTCAGAAGGTTACTAAAGACTTAAAAACACATGCAGAGCATGAAAAACCAGATTAAGTCTACCAGAGCGTCACTCAAATCACTAAATTAGAATAGTGCAGGATGCAAAGCTAACATTTGTCACAAATACACCCCAACAGGGTGATCATTCCTGGGAGTGCAGTTCTGAGGATGACTCCTTCACTAAAACTTGCTCTTCCACCGGATCATGTCAACCAGGGCTGACCAACAAATCAGAAACATGGAAGCTTGGCCAATTAACAGCAGTTCCACCTCTGACACCTGAGAGTTTACACACCTGAGATCCTTCCCACAAGATATAATCTCAACAATGACAAACTGACTGCTAAGTGTCCTTAGACACAGTTAAAGACTTTTAAATATATAAGAATTTCACCAATTATTACTAGTCAGAGTTGTTGCATAATAATAATAATTCAGTATTGAACCTCATAATGATTTGTCAAAGTATTTTAATAACATTACATGAAATAAGATAACTTTCATGCACCCTTGTTTTGTCTTACATCAGGCAGTGTAACAGAGCCGATGGCTTTTATTGAATCAGGAGAATAGAATAAAGGGTTATAAGGTGAAGTGGGCAGAAAAGAAAAAAGTCTTAGGTCGGTTCTTTCTAAGACATACAACTATTTAGAGTTGAAAGAAATTATAACTCAGAATATGTTGACTAATCTTCAAATGTGTATAGAATGGTTTACTTTAGAAATGGCATATTCTGTCACAATTACAATCTTGCTAATTAGTTTAAACAAAGGCATTAGTTGTGGAGCTTGAAAAACAAAAATCAGCTGCTACATCAAGTAATTATTTTGGTCCATTTTATGTGAAAGAAGCAGAACAAAAGAAAGTACCTGGTGGAGGAGGCAGTAGAGGTATTTGTCCTGGGTACAGCCCTGGACCTTGTCCTGGACCTTGTCCTGGAACTTGTATTGGAATTTGTCCAGGGCCCTGGCCTGGAATCACAACCGGTCTTTGACCTGGAACCTGGATGGGAATTTGACCAGGAAACTCTCCAGGTTGCTGGCCGGGTATTGGAATTGGGTAGATGCCTGGTAGGTCAGGAGACCCCGGGACCCGACCCGGAATCACTACTCCGTTGTTAGAATCGGGTATCTGGATGCACAGTCTCTGGTACTCATCTACAATGGTTGAATTTCAAAACAAAACATAACTAAGATATTTTTTACATTTTTTTTTTGAGACGTGGAGGTCAGGCGAAAAAAAGTAACGCAATGAGATCAGCGTTGACTCCACCTGTTCCACGAATTGGGCACATCTCCGGCGTGGAGCCATCAGACCAGCAGCGTCCGCTATCACAGCAGCACTGCATTTTAGTCAGTTGTGCGTTTTGGTTGGAACAGCGTCCATTCACCAGGCTTCCGAAGCAGTATCCGATGCGAGCATCTGTGAGAAACAACACAGCGTGAAGCGAGTTAAACAAATCGCGCTGCATGGGATACGACCTGTGCTGTCCGCATGTTGCGAAAACTGGCAAGAGTTGAATCAAGCAGAGGTTGTTGTTTCAGACTTTCCATTATTTGGGCATGGAGGCCACTTGCTAAAGTCATCATTTCATATTTATGAGAACTTTCTCTTCATCCTGAATTTTCTGGCTCCGTGCTCCAGTATGAGTCACACTCACGTTGCCTATTAACATAAAAACTCAGGTTTTGTTTCAAAGCCAGCCAAACCGTTGTGTTTGAATGCAGAACCGGACATATCAGACCACCTTTTGGTTGGTTAATTTGAACAATTGCAGGCAGTAAGACGAATGTATATTAAAAAAAAAACAACCTATCCTTCGGGGTCTAGACTTGTAGCATTACTGCATGGGAAACAGACTAAAATGTTTGGCACAGCAGCTTTTTGGCACAGAAGACTCAGACATTCCTTCTTAGCATGCTCTCCTAAGGGGGGTAATGCGAGCATGTGTTTGCATATGTTTCTGTGTGCATGCATGCATGCAAGTGTAATAATGTGCATGAAGGTCAAATGGATTATTCCAACTCGCATTCTTCCCTGGTCTCTTTTGGTTGAAACTGAGCTTAAGGAGGGACTTTTTCAGCTTTTCTGGAAATCATCATCACAGTTCTGGTGGACTAACACAATGACATTTCTCCCATAAGTCAGCCTCGTCTTACCTCACTCTTGTCCTATTTTCTGTCAGAGGAGAATGTACAGTACAGCACGTCATTTTAAAACTTTTCTTTAGTATTTCCTTCCAAGAAGCCAGTGTTTTTTTCTCTCTTTTTACCAAACTAGTCTAGATCAGTCTTTCTGAAGATCAACAAATGTCTTTATTGGGTGTCTTTGAGTGTTTTTTTTTATTATTATTATTTTTAAATCCAGTCTGTAATGGTCTGTAGATCATCTACTATATGTCAGCTTTCTAGGAAATAAGCCTCCAAGAATGACCTTGGTGCTGCTAAATGGCTATACTCTTTATGTACAACTGTGCCATCTTTGGCCATTTTCAGAATCAATGAAGGTAATGGGAACATAAATTGCTTATCGACAGGAAGTTGGTAACAAAGTGCCTAAAGATCTAATTTAGTTTGCTCTTAAACCGTCTGGTTTGGGGGTATCTCTTAATTAATTTTTTTCAGCCTGAATCCAGTGGCTTTTTAAGAAACACAAACAACATTCTTCATGAGAATGATTTGGCACTGGACTAAAAAGTAGAGAAAAGATCAACAAAGTAGGCTTTTTTCCAGAGAGCTTTCTGATGACCTGAAGATCTGTTGTTCAAGATCAATTAAAACATTAAACAAAAGTCTAAAGATGAATATACACATTAAAAAATGGGATGACCGAAAAATTTTTCACAGCACTTTAGCTCATTGTTGCTGAACTTCAAACAGACACTTGACTACTGACCTAAATTCTTCCAGATGGAACGATGGGTGCATGTCTATTTTTTTATTCTCTATTTGCCAAAAGCAGAAGAAATGAAACTGATGTGAGGGGAAAAAAAAGAGTTTGAAGCATCATCTTCTTTACTGAAATGTTTTATTTTCTGTACTGAATTGGCAGGAGCAAACGAAGACAAAGCAGATGGCACAATAAACCTGAATGTCCTTTGAGAGGTGTCAGTGTGACCTGAAACTCACCCAAACACCTGGATCCATCAACAGAGGTGTAATATCCCTGAGGACACTTGCAGAAGTAGCTGCCAGCGGTATTATAACATTCACCAACGCCACAAAGACCGGGGATGTTTGAACACTCATCCAGATCTGAGAAGAGGAGAGGGTGGAAATGAGACATGGTCACAGGATATTAAATCCAAAGGCCACGGCAGATTCTCCTGTGTGAGCAAAGCGAATCTTTCCTTAAAGCGCTTATAATCAGACACAGTGTCTGTTAAAGAACACACTGTAACTTAGACGTGTTTGAAATGTATTTTACACAGTCCAGAGGTTTTCCGGCAATTATTACTGGGCAAAAAAATTGCACATATTTTTCTCTAAAGATGAGTGCCAGAATAGCAGATTTAAATCTGGTCTGGAAATCATCAGATTTGTGCATTTAAGAGCCAGCATTTCTCAAAGACTTACTATTTTGTTCAAGTGATGACAAAGGTTGAAAGTATTTAACACATTCTGGGTCTTTCTGAAGTCAAATTATAGATAAAAAAAAGAAGAAATTAGGAAATCAATATTCAACAAAACTATATACACATATGACAACATAGTCTTTTCCATGTTTTTTTATTTAATTTAATTAGTTGAGAAAACCATACAGCTCTACACATAAACCTTGCAGTACCTTTTTGTCATACAGATTGTCCGACAAATTTTAATATCAGACATAGACAACCTGAATGAATGCAAAGTGATGATTTCATTTGGGGAGAGAAGCTCAAAGCCGGTCCCGTGTGAAAAAGAAAATAATGAATTGACCACATTTTATGGTCTTAAATCACTTAAATAGAAATTGTCTGACAACATGAAAAAGGCTAAACAGTGTCAAAAAGCCACACATTTTGACAGAAATTCCCTCTTGGAAGGGTCACCCAGAACAACATACAGTGTAAAGTACTGCAGGCTTCACTGACGTCACTTAAGATCAGTGTTCATGATTCAACAATAAGACAGAAACAGGAAAAAATGGCCTCCATGGTAGTGTTCAAATGCTAAAACCAGTGGTGATCAACTAGATAACAAAGGTCTTAATAATGTCAAGGTGTTGAGGCCTTTGTTTTTAGATTCCAAATTTATTTAGTTTTTATTTATTTATTTATTTATTTTTTTGCATTTAGAATTGTTCCTGTTAGATTTCTGTTTGATACATGCTGGTTTCTTTCTCTTTCTGTTCAGCTCTACTCTGTTAATTAGTCTCCCTCCTTCAGCTACTCCTCAAATTCGTCTGACTTTCTGGTTTGCTTGCCATTTCTCCACCCGTTTTTAAGCTTGCTGGTTTTCCTTGTTCCTTGTTTCGTGTCTACCAGCCATTTACTTCATTACCCTGCTGTTTGATTGCCAGCTTGTTCTACCAGTCATTCAACCCATAGCTGCTTTTGTGGGTGCTTTTATCAAGTGAGAATGCTATACAGCATTCTCACTTATTAAGTTCCTTCAGGTCTTGATTATTATTCCGTACGTTTTTCGGCATCTAACTACTCCTGCATACTTCAACCGATTTAAACAATTTTCGTATCAAAACGTTCAGCTCGTTCACGGCATTACTGCTATGTCTTTTTGTAATTATAACTTTTATAATATTTAAAATATTTAACTTTTTGTGAGTTTTTTGCTCTCATTGAAATTCAATGGAGAATCTTTCAAATTCTTCAAATTTTTCAGCTTTTTGACAGCTTACTGCTTCAGTCTACTTTAAGCTAGAAACACCATTCAACTTTTAAAATGTAGTGATATCTTTTGGCTATTATGTTAGATTTCAGCTTTTTCATATCTTCTACCATTTTCATACAGTAACTCCTTAAAATAATTTTGCATTTTCATAAAATTCAGAAAAATTAATGCGTTGCTATGGTTGCTAGGGAGTTCATTTAGAGTGGCCACTGTAGATTTTCCAATACATTTTTCTTCTTCCAACAACTTCTTCTCACTCACTCAATTTTCACTCTATGCACATAAATTATACATCAAAACGTAGGAATTTTTGTCTGGATTCAGAAAATGTAACCATCATTGGTGTGGGATTTATAGATTTTTCGCAAATCACCCCAAAGCGGCAAAAACCCCAAACGCTCTCCATTGATTTTCTATGGAGGTGCGGTGAAAAATCACACCTGACATTCCCAAGCGACACATGTTTTCACATCGTCGCTACTCCTAAACCGTTTGATGTACAGGCATGAGACTTTCACACATGAATGTCCAGACCCTTCTTGCGCTCACAAAAAAGGAATTTTGTTGATAACTGTTACGGTTTTGCCGCAGGAACAATTTGTTCGGGAGTAGCGAATGTGCAAAATCCTGAAAACGCTTTGGACCTGCATCCTTCTAAATGATGCACTTTTTTACATCGTTGCCATGCCTACACCAATTTTTGTACAAACATAAAAATGAGCACCACAGTCCTCAAAAGCCTGCTGATACTCACACTGAAATAATTATTTTGATATCTCTTATACTTTTTCAGCTTGAGCGATTTGTTTGGGACCCATTTTAGAGGATTTTTGAATTTTCGTCAATATTCCCCTTTATTTCATGATTTTTTGCGCCTACATTAAAATATTTCAAGCAAAAAACGATAGTTTGTCTTGCTCCCCTATCCGTTCAGAAATAAACGCAGAAAAAAAGATGTCTCTAGCCCTAACGGTTGAGGAAATATTCAGAGTTGTTTGAGGCAAAGTGATGCCATTTTATTCCTATTAGAGCTTGTCTGACCATAAGTCTGTTCCTGCAGTAGACGGACACCTGCAGCTGTGAGTGAGTTTCCATGACCACAGAACTCTGCTGGCCAGAGGTTACTACAGGTCAGGGACATGCTCCCTTTGCTTAGAATGGCACCTTTTGACGCCCACTGCAGGGGCTGTGGTGAACGTAGGAATCTGAAATTCGCACAGTCACTTCCTCTAAATATTCTTAAATTTTCCAGTGATAATCGGGCATGTGTCAATTTTCTTTTGGACTTCACATAGTTACTACTACTACTACTACTGATACAACTACTGATACTACTACAACTACTACTACTGATACTACTAGTACTACTACTGATACTACTGCTACTACTACTACTGATACTACTAGTACTACTACTGATACTACTGATACAACTACTACTACTACTACTACCACAACTACTACTACCACTACTAGTACTGATACTACTACTACTACTACCACTACTAGTACTGATACTACTACTGATACTACTACTACTACTACTACTACTGCCACTACTACTACTTCTACTACCACTACCACTACTACTACTTCTGATACTACTGCTACTACTACTACTACTACTGATACTACTACTACTAATAATTATTCTTCAAAGTCTTTTTATATTCCTTCAAATTCTTTCAGATTCTTGTTATTGTTCAAATTATTCAAGTTCAAATGGTTCAAATTCTTAAAAAAATTTTCAAATTCTTTACATTTTTCAATTTTTTTAAAATTTTTCAAATACTTCAAATTCTTCAAATCTTTCAAGTGCTTCGAATTCCTTCAGATTCTTGTGATACAACTGATATTACTACTACTACTACTACTACTACTACTACTACTACTACTACAACCGATACTACTCCTACTACTACTGATACTACTACTACTACTGATACTACTACTACTGGTAATACTGCTACTAATAAATCCTTCAACTATCTTAAACTATTTCAGTTTTTTATAACAGTATTCTAATCCTTCAGCAGTTTTTCATTACTATTGATAGTACTACTGATACTACTACTACTACTACTACTGATACTACTACCACTACTGATACTACTACTACTACTACTAATACTAATTTTCAAATATCCTTCAACTATCTTCAAATAGTTCAGCTTTTTCATAACATTTTTCTAATCCTTCAGGTGTTTTTCCATGTTAAAATTGGTTCTTTTTTTCATTTCAGCTGTTTTTTTTCTCTTCTTCAAAGATCTTCTGCCTCTTTTCCTCAATCAATTTTGAGGAAAGCATTCTCACTGCTGTTTTGCAGGAACAGCTTTTTCTAGTTATTATTTAAACTTCCTTTTTGCCCACTGCCACACTCAGTGCTTGGGTCTTTTTAACCACACCATCACACTAGCATTTGCTAAAAATCATCTGGTTGACACCTAAGACTTTTTGGGGTAAATATTTGGTAGATTGACGCGACAAAATGTAACTTTTTGGACAGTGTGCATTGCGTTACAGTTGGCATCAAACTAACACAGCCTTCCAGAAAAGCAACATTATACCAATGGTCAAAATATGGTGGTGGCAGTGTGATGGTTGGAGCGGGTTTTCTATTCAGGACATGGACAACTTACAAAATTGATGAAACCATTCATTCGGGTACATGCCAGAAAAACCCAAAAGATACCATATGACCATCATTTTCTGAACTTAGAAGTCAAACAAAAGTATACAACCATTTTCATGCAAAAAGCCATATTCAGAATAACACATCGGTGCATTCATAATTGACACCCGCTACATAATAAATTCCTGACGCCCCCCAAAACACGTTTCAGCGCAGCACAGAGAAGGTCTGTGATGTTGTGGGTCCTTGTGACTGCCTGCTTGCAGCGATTCAGTGCATCAAGCTCGGTGTCACAGTTCGGTGACAAGACTTTGACAAGTTTAAAGTTTGAAAACAGGGACTCAAGCCTTGGATCTATAGCATGTTGTTATAGCGAGGCCTGGTGCAGTTAGTATGTCATGACTAAAAATATTCTCGCGTAATTTGAGTGATAGCGTGTTATTTGAGGATGCCAAGATGGCAGCACCCGTGGAAAGCACAGAATGGTAAAAAAAAATACATAGTTTTACTCTATATTAGGCATATGTTGGTACAAAATGACAAGTGATAATACTTCAAATTTGCCATAATATAATAATTGAAAAAATAACATTTCCAAGTGTTTTGTTTCACTTTCAGCTCAAGCAATGATCCAAACGATCCAAAGTACTCTAGTAAGTCCACTTCTCAACATAAAAATATAATTGAAAGCTTGTTAAGTGGACTAATCAAAGACAGGACTTAAACTGAGATGCTGCCCTTAAACAATGTCATTTGCTCTTTGAAACCTTCTCCTCTGGCTGAATTAAAACAATTCTGCAAAGAAGAGTGGCACAAAATTAACTCATATCAATGTAAAGACAGTTCTCATTGCCAGGTATTTTAATCTCTTGATGAGAATTGTTGTCATACCAGGTGGCACAAGCAGGTTTAGGTTTATGTGGCAAATACTTTTTCAAACAGAGCCAAGTTCTTTTGGATAGCTTTTTTCTGCCCTTGAAAAATTCAATAATTTCAAAAGTACTTGAATTTTATTCAGGTAAAATGTGTCTGATATTGCAATTTTTTGATGTAAAATATATTAAGTGGGACTAATAGTGAAAACAGATGATCTGAAAAGTAACTTGGTAAATCTGTGGGTATCCTTGTTCAGTGCCAACAAAATCAAACCAGCATTTCCCTTAAACCTCAAACTTAAGAGTTGTACTGCTGATAGAAAACTGACTGCTACTTTGGTTTAATTAAACTTATTTTAAGGGAAAAGTGTGTGGTCTTTTTCCCACAAAGTAGCAACCAGAATACCATTACTGAGACAAAGTGAACCACAGAGACGGATGTGGTTCTCTCTTAACTTTTAGGATCCTTTAAATATTTTTCAGTCTACTCTGTCATTCAAGCTATGAAAGTCAGTCAGTTCACAGTCTCGCCGCGACGGTTCAAAGCCTAATTCTTACCGTCACATTTCTGCGAAATCTCGTTGAATTTGTGCCCAGCGGGGCATTTACATTCAAAAGACCCCACTGTGTTGATGCAGTTGCCTCCTTGACAGATGCCAGGGATGGCCTGGCATTCATCCACATCTGCACAGAAAATGCAGTTAATGCCCAGTTCACACTTGTTATTCACAAAACGTGGACACATTAGGTTGCACACGTCTTTATTGGGTCTGTTTCGACTTTGACTTTTCTGCATTCGTTATTTTGACAAGGGAAAAGAGTAAGAAAAGAGAGGATTTTCTGCAGGAGGATCGGAAACCGAAGCCAAGTGCAATGAAGAAACAAGTGAACGCATTAGGAACGTAAATAAGGAAAGGTCTAGAGTTCAACACAATGTTATACCCTCAAACAAGAGACATTACGAAGGTTAATGTGGTATACGACTCTGATTAGGAGCAATGGGTTTATGTGCTATGCTGATGACTCAATTCAATTCATTTAATAAATTTGAGCAAATAAAATCAAGAAATCAGACAGAAAGTCTGCAGGAGGCTTTGACCTTCTCTGGTCTCAGAGTACTTCATGTTCCAGTAGGTCCCTGGCTCAGGTCTGCCTCCCCTGCAGAGGTTCTGATGTTTTTTGGGTCTGAGGCAGCGAGGCACAGGGCCATCTTACCCGAAATGAGCTCTCCCACGTGGCACTGCCACTGAACCGTGTTACCGACTCTGACAGTCCCGCCGCAGCGGGTGTCGTGGGCATTCCATACACATGTGGGAGGCACTGCCACCCACCCAATTTAACCCAATTAGAACTAATCCTCTGGAGAGGGAGTTGAGGGGATGACAGAGAAAGAGAGGAGAGAGTACACAAGGAGGGAAAGGGAGTTAAGATGAGACAAAAAGATTGAAGCGCATGGGAACAGTGACAGGAAAAGAAACAGACAAAACCAGAAAAAAACCCAAGAGATTCAGGCCCTATGGACAGACTTTACCTTGGCACGCCCCGGTGCGATGGTTTGGTATGAAACCTCTTCTGCAGGGGTGAGGTTGTGCGGGGCACATCTCACAGGGATGGCCCCATGCCCGTCCTACTGTGGCACAGCACAAGGTTTTAGTGCAGACAATCCCCGTGAGCTGGCCTTGGCACATCTGGTTATTCACGGAGGCAAAGCAGGGCCCGGTACGGTAGTCTGCCAGGAGACAAACACAGTATATTTTATCTCAAAATGTACATTTACGTTTCACAAATCACAAAGAGGTTATAAGATTCAGTGAGGGTTAACAGAAATAGAAAATAATCTTAATCAAGATGAGAAAGCCAAAGGGATATTTTGGCCAAACTTAAATTATGCTGCAGTCGCCGGAGCGATCCAACTTTGGAGAATCAGGAATAAATTCTCATACTGGAGTCAACCAAAGAGCTACTCAGAGCAGGGAGCAAATAAGAGCAAACTCCTGCCATCTAAAACTAGTTAAAATAAGAAATTTACTTTATTGAACTGTTAATTAAATCTTTTCACTCTTGGTCACTTGTAGTAGTAGTTTATTTTTTCCAACTAAGTGAGCTACAAAGACACCTTTGCAAAGAAGCAACTGAAGAAACGTGTTCTTTTCTGGAGGTTTCATCACACCCCTACAGAGATACTGTAGTAAAACAACTCAAGCAGAAGCTTTTTTGGTGAATAATAGGTAAACACGGTAACTATTTCAAGTATAAACAGAAGCGCTCAGACTGAGTGCCATTTCTGCAGCACACCTTCATCAAATGTCATGAAAGGGCCACAGATTGGACAGCAAGGCTTTAAAATTGGCCAGACTCTCAAGAGCATATTACTTGCACTTGTCTGTCTGTAGAACATCTACAGGCAAAGAGGAGCTTTGGGAAATCTTATAAAGTTGTGAGGGCAGCTGCAGCAAGTCAGGTATACCCAAAAACCTGATCCGTTCCATATCATGTGATCTTAAATTATTTAGGTCCTTTTGCTGTGTCTCATGGCAGACGGGGGTGGGGGTACATACGTGCATCATGTAGTTTGGCACACTTCTATTTTTTTTCCATTTATACACAACCCAGGGGATAGGTCCTTAAAGTCAGCAGAGGCTGGCTGGCAGGGTGTGTTTTTGGAACACAGAAGGTGATTTCCACACTAACTACAGCACCCTAGAGGTAAAACTAAAACGCTTACAACACATATGATAGAGCGAAGAAAGTCCCTCCATCAAGACCACTCTCTTCTCCTCCCTTTCAAACTGGTCAGATCTCATTCCCCTGAGCCAGCGGCTGGTATGCACCTATTCCCTCCATGCATTCTCCCTTTAAAGGCCACTCCTTAGTTGAACACTCCCGGCTGATTTAACAAAATCACATCATTTTATCAGGTGAAAGATTTGGAAGATGGTAACACTGATAGAGGCGATAAAAGACAAGGAAAAACACATCAATCCCAAAAGAATCTGGCCGTGATCCAACGGCAAAAAAAAAAAAAAAAAAATCATTTCCACATTTCGGAGCTCACAGCCGACAGTGAGAGGAAAGAGGGAGACCGGCTCCAACAGCACAGTCATTTAAAACAAACGAGACATTGTGCGTTTCCCGTGTGGACCGGGGCCCAGCCTAGACCCGTCACGTGCACCCCAGCCTCCACAGTCTCTGTGCCTCTGGCATCAATGCTGTGTGAAATAGAACTGGGTCATCTCTCATTCTGTCCCCCTCCCTCCTGCTCCGACTCGACTGGAGTCCAAATGCTTTTGATTCTTAGTCAACTTTCCTTCCAGCCAGAAGTGCATCTCAGAACAGCTACAAAGAAAACGGTACTTCAATAATTTCTCAGGCTGATCAACCTCTACATGTCACGTTTAAAAAGAAACAGGCACACCTAGTGACTAACTACACCAAACAATATCTATGGAAATATTCTTTCGATTCTAAACAGAGGTGCATTTGGGTTGCATTGTTACGCATGCTGCAGTGTTTTGACCAAGACACAGAAGGGTAGAGACTAACAGGCTTATTTTCTTATAGATAGAAAAACTATGTTCAAGAGGAAATGGGAAAAAGGCAAGCACTTCAATCCCTTTCAATTCAAGGTTGACTGCTTTGGTTTTGAAGGTGATAAGGAACAGTACTAGCAAGAGGTCGCAGTTAAAATCTGGTCAAGAAAACTTAAAAACTGCCTTTCTTTAAAGAGTCAATCAAGGATCCTGGCTAAACAATAGATATTTTATCACAGCTGTATTTCAATTTTGAGGCCTGAGCATTGGCTATTATTTTCCACACATAAGAGCTAAGCATTATGGCTGTAAACCATTTTCTAGATGTAGAATTTTTCAACTTTAAATGCACACTAACAAGAAAAGCACTGAATATACGAAGAGCAATAACAAATGCTCTGGAAAGCGCTCATATTGCACCGATGTGAGCCAAGTACAACAGACAGTTGATCTTATAATATTTCTTTTACTATCACACATGAACGTCTGACAATAAAGCAGAGCTTGAAGTCCAAGAGATAAAAAAAAATAAACCATTAAATGCAAATCTGAGCAGGGGATGAATAAATGCAGGCACGGGACTTAAACAGTCGGCTGAGGTAAACGGGGAGAGGCAGACAGCTGTAGGGTGAAAATGGTGTCATTTCATTCGTCATCCTCCCGTGTCTTTGTGTGCTGCATACAGCTGGGGGGACCCGCCCGAGTCATGTCAGTACATCTGGGAGCAATCGCACATGTGCACACACAAATGCACTCAAACACACACATCTTTGTTTTAAATAGAAAGTGAGGACCGTGCCTTGATTTCAATTAATTTTCAGCCCTTTCTATGGCCTAACCCTGACCCCACCCTAAACCTAATTGACACTTTAGTCTTAAAAACTAACCTCTCATGCAGAATAAAAGCGAGGACCAAAAAACAGTCCTCACTTTACTAGTAAAATGACTAGTCCACATATGCAGAACTACAGCTCATTATGGCCCAGATCTGGCATGCAATAATCTCAAAACACACCACAACTTAAAGAAACGTCGGAAAGCTGAAAGTTTGTGGTTACTCCATACAGTAACGTTTGTGTCGGGTTGAAGTCAGGAAGCCCGTTTCAAAATTGGTCAAAAGAGCGTCCTGGAACTCCCAAAATATAACGCAATTATGATCACAAAAATCATATAATTTTCTGAATTATTCCAGAATGTACTCACATTCACTCACTCTCACTTTGATGCTCCTGCATAAAGATCCTTTCTACCAAAGTATGCATGTGTTTTTGTAACGTGTGTGTTTCCATTATGGGGTTATATAGTTGGGTGGGGTTTACTTATTGGCAGGTCAACAGATTTCTCCATTCTCCCAGAACAAACTAGTTGAGCTGGAACTCAAACACAGATGGAAACACACACACACACATATTTAGCTATCTATCCACTGAGATTTGCATCAGAATAAAACAACGGTTGAAAGAGAAAAGTCAGTGAATTATTAACAGAAAGCATCCCTCAGCTGACTGACCGACTTCCCTTCGGTGCTCTGGTTGCAGCATTTTTTTTTGACTGAGTAGCTCACGTGTTTCGACATTTTTGGCCCGTCTCTCTCCACCATCCCAAGTGAACTCACTGGCGTCATAGCTAATGCTTTGTTTTATTGCTCTGTAGCCGAATGACTGCAGCAGGAGGAAAGAGGCCTGAATGCAACAGCAGACGGATTGTGGCCATATCTCTAGAAATTCCACATTCCAAACTAAATCGCATTTGCATCCAACAGAGAAACACAATGAGGCAGCAGTCAGCTGTTCTCCGTCAGCAGATCATCAGTCACTTTGGCAGCATGCATCGCACTGCAGTGATGTCTTCGTACCAATCTTTCTACATCCAGAAACTCCTCAGGAGTCCGTGAGTGCGACTGCGGCTCCCAAGTCGGATCACATGCGTTTGGGAACCTCGTGATTCTGCTAATGTGATAAGATCAAGACATAATGGGGCACAGTTCTGTAAATTGCATTAAAATCAAGTGGGGTCTGCAAACACATGTGCTTTATGCATGTGCTAGTGTTTATTTGAGAGCACAACAACTTTCGCTCAGGGAGGTGATGGATTCTTGCCAACGAAATTCCAGTAAGGGAAGTTAACCTAAAACGCCACTACAACCATATCTCTACATCCTCTAGATCTTTTTGTGTAACCAAATGCTAAATGGAAAGGATCATGGGGGTTGCTATGGAAAACTCTCCTCATAACTCTTACTAAAATAGTTATTAAATTAAAATAGTTACTTTTTATTCAAAAAAAGTAGTATTAACTTTATTTTAAGAGACAGAAGAGTCCAGCCACCACAGAGCTGTGAGCAGTATTTATACCCTGAAACAGCTCTTCTGTTGCTGTTGTTTTTCTCCCTTATATGGGATGATCAGGAGACCAGAAGATGCAGGTAGTGACAGACCAGAACAGGTGATGTGGACCAGGGAACCACCAGAACAGGCAGAACCAACACACAGACTACTTTTATCAGAAGAGTCCAGTTGGCTGAGCACATAGGGACTGGTAGAGGCAGGGCACATCACACTACACGAGATGAGCCGTTATGGCAGGGATGAGTTGGCTGAGGCAGGTATATGTAGGCAGGTGAACAGGTGAGCTGAGTTGACTGTAATTAGTGGCAACAGGTGGAGCTGATCTAGAGCAGAGTGGTGGCTGGAGGGAGACTGAGCTGATATGATGATGGCTTAGAGGTGAAGGCTGATTAATAAAAGTCCAGAATAAACAACCAAAAACCTAAATCATGACAATACCAGTCTGAAAAGGGTTACAAAGCTTTTTCTACGGCTTATGGACATGTCAAACTCAGGAGGTCACAAAGCATCTGCCATGTGCCAAAAAGCATATTTACAATAGCTAAGAATTAAAAAATATATATATACATTATGGATTGACAAAGAACAGTGGGAAAACTACAGTGGGTGTGGACAACTTGGCGTAATTCATGGACACCTTGAACTCTGAGCTCAGGAAGAAAGAAATTGGTGAACCTTAAACACAACTTCACTTCGGTTATGGAGTAGGACAATGATCCCAAGGACAACGACTACAGGAGAGGAGGATATACAGAGCAAAAACCTTTGCTATAAAAATAACAACACTGTTGAATTCTCTAAAAAGAGTCTCAACATATATATATATATATATATATATATATATATATATATATATATATATATATATATATATATATATATTATTTTTAATATTTGCTGAAAGTAGCCCATTGCCTGAGCCTAAAGCTCGTTTGCCTTTTTATAAATGACCACATATTGTGGGCTGAGCATAGATACCAGCTAAGAATTTGGATCAGATTCCTCCTCCAAAGGAAGCCACACCAGGAGGGGTGTGGCCAAACCTCCGGTGGTGTAATCCCTGCATAAACGAACCCCTCTTATTTTTAAATAATGATGTGAAGAATATTTCCAAACCTTTAGCTTAAAGACTGAGTATTTTTGCACCAGAAGTGGGACTTTTCAAATGTGCTTGTTTTGACCACTACAGGAGCCTGTACAATAATACAGAGGGGCACAGTGCCTTGCAAAAGTATTCACACCCCTTGAACTTTTTCACATTTTGTAACTTTCCAACTACAAAAATTTAAGCTGGGGGGTTTGTCCCTTTCTCCAGCCGCCATTTGGTGAGAGACGGGGGACACCTTGGACAGGTCCCCGGTCCCTCACAAGGCAACACAGAGACCCACAGGACAACCATGCATGTAAAAGAGACCAGTTAACTTAACAGTCATGGTTTCCAGAAAGGAAAGTGGCTGTGGTAGGAAGCCGGAGTACCCTGGGAGAGCCCATGCCTGCACAGGGAGACCATGCAAACTCCATGCAGAAAGACCCCGGGCTAGGATTTGATCCAAGGAACCTTCTTGCTGCAAGAAAACAGCAACGCTGAATGAACGAGCTGCATCATGGAAACCAACGAACACAGCAGACAGGTCATGGAGAAAGTAGTGGAGAAGTTTAAAGCAGATTTGGGTTACGAAAGGATCACAGTCATTTAACATCTCAAAAAGCGCTGCTTAATTCCTCATCAAAAAAAAAAAAAGGAGTATAGCACAACAGGAAATCCACCAAGGCATGGCGGTCCACCTGATCATTAGAATCAATCTGAGAGAAACATAGTAACTCTGGAGGAGATGCACAGCTCGGATGGAGGATCTACTAACAAGACAACTATAATTTGTGCACCTCACAATTCTTGTGGATGAGTGGCAGTAGGTTTCTTATGCCTAATAGAGACTCATAAGAGGTCTGGTTTGCAGTTTGCCAAGTAGGGGACACACCAATCATGGACGAAGGTGCTCTGGTGGGAGGGGGCCAAAACTTTACTTTTTAGTAAACATGCAAACTGCTATGTGGGCAGAAAACTAAGGCTAGCACATCACACTGAATAAACCATCCCCACAATGAAACATGATGGCAGCATTGTGCTATGGGAAGGATTTTCATCAGCCGGAAGAAAGAGGAAAGCTGGTCAGAGATGAGTGGAAGATGAATGTAGCTAAATACAGGATAAACCTGGAGGAAAAGCTGCTAGGGGCTGAAAAAGATCTCAGACTGAGGCAGAGGTTCACTCGCAACAGCCTTAAACATAAAGCTCCAATGGAATGGCTTAGATCAAAGAATATGAATGTGTTACAATAATCTAGTCAAAGGCTTGGACCTAAATGGGAACCTGTGGCAAGACTTAAAACATTCTGTTTGAAGAGGCTCTTCGGCCAATTTGACTGAGTATGAGCCCCTAGAGCGACTGAAACTGCAGCAAATAGTGGCTGTGCACTTTTTCAGGCATTTATTTCTAGGAAGCAGGAAAGCCATGTTTTATTTAAATTGCGATCCATCCGATCAGTCACATAGCATCCCCTATATAATACAACGAAGTTTGCGGTTGTAGCGTGAAAAAAAGGTTAAGGGGCATGATTACTTTTACCAGACATTGTTTATTAACTCACTGCACCACTGTGTCATGATGAATGAAGCTCTAAGCACAATAAGGAGGAATTCCAGTTTCAAAGTTATAATTCAGCACAAGATATAAATAAAGCTGACAGTGAATGGTCTATTTGCATTCTCCTCACTGTGCTTGGCCAATCTAACTTTTAAAACCAGATGTGGCTTTTGACTCTGCATCAGGTCCTATAGCCACACCAGACGTTTTTTTAATCTCCAACATTCACTGAAAAACACAAGGATTCAAAGGATGTGTTGAAAGAAAGAAAAACAGTTGTATTTAGTCTCTTAGTAGTTATACACCATCTATGCAGACCAGACCTTCATAACCAAACAAGAATACTCCTCAATGCGAAGAAGCATGCTTTACGAGATAAGGCGTGGCACTAAACTGTGGGGTTTAAAGGAATCAATAATGTAAACTAAAGCAAAAATCAATTTGCTAGTTATGACAAAGAGGTCCATAAAGCACAGTGCTGTTAAACGGATGTAACTAATTAAGAGCTCTGCTGTCAATACAAATATTAGTGTTACAAGGTTAATACACTGGCCCCTATAGGTCACTGGTACTGCACACATTCAGGACACACACCAAACACAAGAACAAGCTCAAACACAGCACTGATTGCCCTTACTTTGCTTGTATACTGAGGAGGCTTTGCTAAAATGTGCCACAGAGCAACCACAGGAGGATAGGAGGTCTTCAGTTACCAAACAGTGCACGATCACAGCATCGTTGCACTCCCCTGAGAGTTGTTTCAGAGCAGATGTGGAAAATAAGGGTCATTTCTGAACTTGAGCCCGACGTACAAATGTTCCTCAACAAACCGGTTTCCTTTATCGTGTGGTATGACCATGCAGTCACAGGAAAACGGCAAACATTAAGCATGCCATCACGTTTTTTTACAAAAGTGGCACTTGCTGATCTGAAAACCTGTCCGGCAACAGCGAGTCTGGAATGTAGAGGGAATCAAAAGTGGGAAGGCTGTTGGAAAAAAAGGGGGGGGGGGGGGCTATGGGGAGAGCTTTGTGGGATTCATTACCTCTCTCACACTGGGCCCCGGTGAAGCCGTACGTACAAACACATCTGTTGGGAGCCACACACCTTCCTCCGTTCAGACAGCCGTTTTCACAAACCGCTGAGGACGAAAAGAGACACGAAACATGAGACAATGCGAAGACTGTGAGATAAATTTAAATTAGTTCCCGCTAATATTTGCTGTCCCCTGTGTGCAAGGACAGTGAAAATATATATTTTGTTTATTTAGGGACATGGTTTGGTCCTGAATCTCTAAAGGGAAATAACTCTTCAAACCTAAACGTTCAATAATTTAATCAGCTGATAAACTTGAACCTTTTCCACCATCTCTGAGAATTATGAAGGACTAGAGCTGCACCAATCCGATACCAGGTATCGTATCGTATTGGATCGGAAAAAATGGATTGCCGCATCTCTATGAAGGATCAAGATAGTTTATTATTTTTTTTTAGGAATGATGAGCAATATTTGCACAGTTTGTTTCAGGCTGTAATTATGAGAACACACTTTAAGTCTTATATTGCAACAATATAGTGAAATAGAGCATCCCAGTGTTTACACGACTAAAACTTAATTTCCTGCTAAACTAGTTTTAGTTTAATATCTGTTTTTATCCATCCATCCATTTTATTATCCATGTTATCCGTGTCTGGTTGGAGTACACCCTGGATAGGTCATTTGTTTTTATGTTTCTGATACTGTTTTTTTTTTACAGCGTTTTTAAATAAATACTATTCTTATTCACATAATGCAAGACATTTGGTGATAAAGTTATTCGTTTAAACAGGATGTTTGTCCCAACAATCCCGTCAGGGATTCTGTGCATTTGTGGCTCCTTACAGTTTGCATAGTTTAGTCCTGTTTCTTATTCACACAGTTTATTTTTCCTTTTGCTTTTATCCGAGTTTAGATGTCCAGCTTTAAAGGTTTGCTTTTTAACAAACAAAGATGCAACAACAAACTAGAGAATTTCAAGCATACTGCTCACGTTTCAGCTGGCCAGTCTAGTCTCCATAACAATGCCCTCAATCTCCTGACAAAAGTAAATCTTTACTCTGCCCAATAAACATGTGGAAAACATACTTTTTTTTCTAAGAGATGGGTTAAACGCAGAGACAAATTTCCCCTCTGTGGGACTATAAAGGGACTTTTTTATGCTAGCATTTAGCAAGCTCTCTCATTGACCCATTGAGAGTGAAGATTATGCCAATCTTCAGGGCTGCCCCTTGCTATCTTTTTATGGTGTACTAAGACAAGACCTCAGTGGGTTGTAGCAAAGTGGAGGGTCTCTTGTTTGGGGATCTTGAGGGCTCCTCTGTGCTTTGTTCAAATGTTGTGGTTCTGTTGCCGTCCTGAGGTTAAAACCTGCAATGTGCACTGCAGCGGTACGAGAGTGAGCTTCTATAACTTCTAGGCTGTGGTTTTGAACTGGAAAAGGGTGGATTGCTGCCCCAAGCTTGGGGGTCAGCGGAGAAATTCAAGTATCTCAATGTTTTGTTTACGATTGATGGTAGGATGGATCAGGACATGAATAGATATACTGAAGTGTGACTAAAGAGACGATCATCTGGGTTTCCTTCCTGAAACTGTTTTCCCTGAGGACTTCCTATGATAACTTTTAGCAGATTACTAAATGTGACAACCCCTCCATAAAAAATATGCTGTTTTATGTGCCTGGATTCTTTTGGTTGCCAAAATAAGCAATATGAAGTAGAAGCATGTAAACATATGACCATTTATTCACTCATTAACCTTGATCAGTTTTAAGTCATGTAGTTCATAAACTGTGTAATGTGCAGTTTATGTGTAATGTGCAGATATTTGTGATTGACAACACATTACTTAACGGGCATGCATTCTGTTCTTGAGCCGTTTCAGCATCCCTTCCAACCTCAGTTTCCATAAATCAATGGCAACAGCCAAAACACCAAGACCACAGCTTTAACACTACCGTCCACAAGCCAGTGGGTTTTGCCCCCAGTCCTTATGTGCATATTTTGTGTGGCGCTGTTGGTCTAGGGCTAATCAGAAAAACCAATGTCCTAATTACTTAGCTGGATTTAGGTGGAAAGGTATGCAGCACATCTTTGTCTGGAAGAAACATTAAACATTTCCAGTGAACACCGAAGTTACAAAGTTATCCTTACGTTGACCACAGTGGTTTCCAACGTAGCCCTTCTGACACTGACAGTTGTCTTCTGCACACGTTCCCCCGTTCATACACCGGATGTTACAGTGCTGGACTGTGGGTTGGACAAAACAAAAACACTGATTACAGATTACTCAAACATATAATACATGGGAGGATGTTTACAACACAAACAAATTTTACTCAAAACGATTTCTCAACCGTTAACCTCAGATATAATTTCCAGGATTTTTTTTTTCTCTGTTTAAACATATGAGCGCACTGGTTTGAGGTGCTGGGAGCTGCGAGAGAGAAAGATGGAGGACATGTTGACTGTGGATATCTTCCAAAACACACAACCACATATACTCTCTCTCACACACACACACAAGCTCACGGGATTGGCTGCTTTTCAAAAAAACATGATTGCAAAAGATATCAGTTGCTACAATCTGGAGACAGTGTCATGGATGTGTTCAGGAGATTCTTTGACCTAGTATCGTTTTTGCCACACTAGTTAGTGCTCATTACGATTGGAAAGAAGAAATCCTATATTTATTCCAGCTAAGACATGTAGCGTGGAAATACTGCATATTTTTTGTCATGTACGCATTCTTACTGATTGTGGGTTGATTAAATGTTATTTTAAAGCTACTTCATCAAAACAAAAAATGTAAAGACAAGGGTGGAGTTTCCACTGAGCCCTCCTAAACCATTCCATGCTTATCTATTGGCGAAGAGCCAGTAGAACCCTGACCGATGCACTACACATAACGAAAAGCATGTCGCACTTCAAAGAAGTCGGGAAATATATGAGTTGGTAAAGAGGAGTTGTTCAATGACCTGACTTGGATCCACAGGTTGGGGCAATCTGTCCGTTGGGGCAGGTGCACATGTTGGGTCTGGAGCAGAAACCGTCTCCGCACGAACTCCGGCAGATTGCTGAAAATGAGAACACGACACTTGGTCAAACAACACGGAAAGTTCCTCTGTCAGGTAAAAAGACAAAATATCGGTGCCTTTCTCAGGCTGCGGCGCCAGGATTTGTCTTTCATTGTGCATGTGAGAAAATTCCTGTTATGTTTCTGCTGCTTGTCAAACAGTCGACTGCAGGTTTTAAATTTCTGCAAAGAATTTCACTCGGTGCAACTCAGACCGTGAGCTCAACCTCAGACTGAACTTCCACTTGTAAAATCTCAAGAAGGGATCTCAAAGAACATTGTTTAAAATTGACAAAGTGCACCTGGCAACGGTGCAGAGTTATTTTCTGCTTGCAGTTTCGTTGCCATAAATCTGTGCCAGCCAGTGTTTTCAGTTGTCACTGTCTGCTCATTTGTTCCTTTCCCCCCAGACTGTTTCTGGCAAGGTTCACTGCTCCCAGCTGCTGTCAGGTGAAGTCCTGCCACTGACCCCTTCTCCATGAATCCCACTGTGAAACCATGTCATTAGAGCTGGGACCGGCATCCCGCCAGCCGAACGGCCCAATCACACAACTCCTCTGTCTCCTGATTGAAAGTACAGCTTACCCATGAAAAGTCATGGGTAAACTGCACATGGGAGAAACCCTAACATAAAAAAACTGTAGTAAATGAGCTAAATTCATGACCAACCCCAACAGGGTTCACCACTCTACAGCTGTGTTATTTTCAGTCATCCTCTTAAGTGGAGCACATCAAAAAACGTTAGCATGGAACAAACAAGCAAACAAAACATGGAGTTATAGCCTGCCACATGTGAGAAAGAATTTTTTTTCCCTAAAGTCCTTACATTAAGAAAGTGAATATCTGTTCATAAGAAAAAAAATTCTTATGAACAGAGATTGTTGTTTTATAGTCAAGAGCAAGGAGCTGTGTTCGTGCATCTGTTCAGCGTCTGCAAAATTATAGAAACCTTGTCTCAAAAAAGTGCCAATTCTTCTTGTCTACTAGGCTGAATTCTTAAGCGTTTTCTCCTACAAGCACAGTTGCATAAAAACTTTCAGATGACTACAAATGTTACAACAAACAGTTCTAATGGAAATTACCTGGGGGAAATCAAATGTTTTCACCACCCTCTCATGAAATCTCAACTACTTTTTTTTTTCTCCAGAGGACTCTTTCATGTTTTAAAGATCTTACATTTCCATTTATTCCAGCAGAGCCCTTCCTTTTCAAATAAAGGTCAAATGACATACCGAGCACCTATCCTCTCTCTGCTCTTTTTTTCTTTTTTCGCGTGTGTGCTTGCAATTAGTGCTCGCATTAACTTTACATTTTCCTTTTCATAATAAGCGTTTCTGGCTTAGTGCTTTTTTTGTGCTTTTTCTGTCCTTTCTCTTTCCTGTCACCATCCAGTTGAAACAGATGGGCAAACTTCCTGAGTCTGGTTCAGCTGAGGATCTTTTCCTGTTAAACGGGAATAAGGCTTTCAGCTGCAAACCGATATATGCTCAGGACAGGAACATTGCCTCAATAAAAAAGATCCAAAGCAGTCTTGTCGACTTCCTTATCCAGATTTGTTTTCTTTGCAGAATGCAGATTAATTATCATCAATGTACTAAACCATTCAGCATTGAAACAATCAGATCACAAATAATAATAATTGAACTTTATTGATCTCACAATGGAGAAATTCACTTCTGCATCTTAACCCATCCCCTTGGGGAGCAGTGGGCTGACACTGTTCGGCGCCTGGGGAGCAATTGGGGGTTAACGGTCTTGCTCAGGGACCCAGAATGGCAGCTTGTGGGAGTTGAACTCAGAACCTCTGGGACCGAAGCTCTGTGCTCAAACCACTCGGCCACCACTTCCCCATAACTAGATCCTATTTAAAGGCTAACTCACCCTAAAGTCAACTTTTTTTGCCAATAAACTACTAACATGGCTGTCTTATAGTACTGTCTACATATCCTGGTCATTATTTTTGACAAATTAAGGCATATTTGTTGAAATCTTGCTTTTGTGTCTTGTCAGTGTGGCGCCCTCCTAGGGTTAAACGGTGGTCTTGCATTGAATTTCAAATTCGTATTGCTAGTGGTTCAAGTGTTTTGGTGACATAATTTGGAGAAACCGACGTCAATAGCTTTGCCAATGTGGGGTATAAAAGCAGCTCCCTCTTATGCCTCCGTAGCGAGAACTGTTGCTCTTTTCAGACCCTCTAGCGATTCTTTCTTCAAAAAAGCAACTAGTGACAAATCTAGCGATTTCTCATGTGTTATTGGCGTAAACGTAAAGGCACCAATTGTTCTGCTGTCTCGCAGGCAGACAGCTTCTGCCTCATCCTGATACCCGCCTGCAGTCAGAGCAAGGAGAGCAGAGAGGAGATCAACCATACGCCGTTTCAACATTGCAAATTATTCATGTGTGCGCAAAACAGTCAGTAATCCTGCCTGGATTACAAAACACAGAATAACTATGATAATATATAAGTGGACCGATCCTGGGCTTCGCTGAGTCAGCGCCTTGAGCCAGTGGCTAAAACTGATCAGGCCAGTCTCTAGGTAAAAACTCCACAAAATCTCCCTCAACCTCCGGTGATGAGAGGGGTGAAAGTCCTCCACCTCAAAAAGACCGAACTGTGGCGTAACTACCAGCGTAACTCTGCTCACTCTCCATGATTCAGTATGGAAAATCAAGCTAGCTGATGCTTTCCCCCATCCTTAACACAACCCCGCTCCCCCCCACCCTCCTCCACCCTTTCCCACATATCCTCACCCACTTTGGGGAAATTTCTGAAGTTTTGTCACGGTATGGGATTGTGCTTTTACATGGGGGTGAGTAACACTTCAAAGGGTAACTCGTCCCAATGTAAAGTTATAACTCTGCCCTCACACAAATTTTAGGCACCAGCAACCCCCGCAACCCCATGAGGGACCAAGCGGGTCAGAAAATGGATGGATGGATGAATGGATGGATGGATGGCCATCAAACTGGGCGGTTCCAAGAGACACACGGCTAAGTGTGGGAATGAGTGGTGGGGTTAAGCAAGGCTGTGCTCAGGAAAAGGCTAAAGATGTTGAAACATGGAGTGACCAGGGTAACATCTGGTGGTTTCACCACAGTTCATTCTTTTGAGATGGAGGACCCCCCCCCCCCCCCCACACACACACACACACACAGACACACCCCACCCCCTTGTCACCAGTGTTGCCAGATTTTTTGAGACAATCAAGCAAGCACCGCTATAAAAAGCCTGGAAAATTAAAAATTTCCAGGAGATCCATGTCTTACACTTTGCTTGCAAGTGAGGCAGGAGCTTAATTAAAGAGAAGCGTTTAGCACAGCTTCTTGGATGTGCTGACACTGTAACTCCAGGGTAAAATGGCTTGTATAGCACTTTAACTAGTCTTAAAGACCTCCAAAGCGCTTCACACTACAGTCAGTCATTCACACCCCGACGGTGGTGAGCTATGTTAGTAGCCACAGCTGCCCTGGGGCAGGCTGACAGAGGCGAGGTTGCCATGCACCGGCACCACCAGATCCTCTCACCACCGCCAGCAGGCAATGTGGGTGAAGTGTCTTGCCCAAGGACACAACGACAGAGACAGTCAGTGCAGGGGATCGAACCGGCAACCAGCCAATTGCAAGACAAACTCCCTAACCTCTGTGCCACATCGCCCACACACTTCATCTGGCAATATGATTCAGCTTTAGTTTGTCAAATACAAAGACAACAAATGAATGAGCATTAGAGTACAGATTATGGGTAAGGTTTCTGCAATATTATCAGCGCGTAAAAACTCATCTTCAGAATCTCAGCCCAAAATGGTGATCTGCACCGCGTAATCTAGTTTCAGCAGTTATCGGCGAATATTGCAGCCGTAAACTGCATAAAATACGGGCGAAATTGCTCCCTTTGCCTTTAGGAAAGACCCAGCATTATGGTGGCATCACAGGATGGACTCCAGCACGTAATGAGGCGTCTAGGATATTTTTTCTATAGGTAGGAATGTGTGAACATGGAGAGGCCGAAGGATATTTCAGCCAGTACTGTGTCTGTAGCACGGCAGTGCAAGCGGGTCTCTGACATATTTATCGTCACTTATTTTAGAACCCAAGTAAGCGACATGACTTTCAGAAACAAGTCCAAAAAAACGCAACCTGCGACTCACAAAATTTACAAGTGACTTTAGAAGAAAAGAAGCCCAAAGTTGCTTATTATAAGCGGACTTGGCAACGCTGCTTGTCACTGAATCGCTAACCTGTAAATTGATAGATAAATCACACTCGTTAAAACTGAAGAGGGTGCCACACGGACGATTTCAGACACAAAAGCAGGATTTTAACAAATGTGCGATATTTTGCTCCAAATCCACAACTAGAAATATGACAACCTTTGGTTTTGGTGGGCCCCTCAAAGATTGTCAACACCTTCCCGCTTGTGTTGCTGTTCTAAATTATCTCTTTTTCAGGAAAGTTGCTGCCTGCTAAAGGAAGTCAAAGAATGTTGAGCCCCATAGCTGCTGTATACTGACTGAAATACACGTAACTCAATTGGACCAATTGTAATGCAGGACTTGAAGCTCTTTTTTTTTCTTCCCGTCTTGATAATTTGAATCAAAGGTCTGTGAGTGGTGGGAGGTTATACTTACGAACAATGCACTGGTTTCCTCCTGTAAGAGTCTTCCAGCCTGGGCAGCAGTAGGCACTGTTTCTGGAGCCGCACACATTTGGTCTGTGGAAAATGTAGCGTCACAGGCTCTTGTTAATGACACTGAGTTCAAACCAGTCAATATATTAGGTTTCTGTTGTCCACAGATTTGGTGTATAAAGGTCACATCTTTCTTCAAATTTGGATTCTGGACCAACTCTCTGCTCGAGTTTCTTAATGCATTAGACAAAGCCACTACAGGAGGATGGCAATTCTAATCCCACAGATTGAGCTCCCCTTCATCTCGGTCAAGCTTACATATGTTCATACAAATGAGTCAGAAAACCAAACAGTTTTTTTCCTTCCCACAGAAAGCCAGAAAACAAGGTTTCTCCAAATATCTCATGCAAACGCGCCACAGTACAACAGTTGCCTTTTAATTTTTCAGGATGTTTTTTTTATCTTTTTCTGAATGAGTAATTATATAAATAGATCGCATTAAGCTCCTAATAAACCACTTCTAAAGTTGTTGTTTTTTGTTGTTATTGATAGAGATGCACCAATCTATTTTTTTTTCGATCCAAACCGATCCCTGGGCTAAGTTTATGGGCAGATACCCGTTACCGATCCAATACTGCCTTGACATGTGAGTAAAGTTATCAGGCTTGAAATAAACATTGTTGAAAAAAGTTCTGCATGTTCTTTAGCGTGGTGCTTTTGGAGGTGCTACTTATGCATTTCAGATGCTGCATGTTGCAGTCGGACTTGTTGGCGTATCAAGTTTGAAATGTTTCCAAATAGCAGACTGGGCTCGGTCCGCCACTTGCTCCATGTTGCTCTGTGTTTGCTCATCGCTAGCTGCTGTGCATGCTCTGCGTAACCGCCGTTGCAAACACAGAATAGAAGTGGCTAGATTGACATAACTATATTGCTGTGTATGATATAAATAAAACAACTAAATGATATCCGATATCCGATCCAGCTAATTAGTCAATATTGGAGCCGACATCCGATCCGGGTATCGGATCGGTGCATCTCTAGTTATTGAGTCTTTGTATCACGATGTAATCCAGGCATGATTACTATATTCAGGTAATTTACTTCTGTTAGACAAAACCTAGCATTATTTTCTAACAAACAACCATTTTTCATTACATTACAGTAAAACAAAAGTACAATCCTACAGAGGCAACAATCAGGGATTTCCAGAACACTTTAAATTTCTGGTTTTCTTTGAGGTCTGATCTGTTGGCTTCAACCTATTTACCCCCTTAAGGATATAACAAATAAAAGAAGAATGGTGTTACGTTTCTTGAAAGAGGATTTTGAATCCAGAGAATTAAAAAATATCCCAATGCTATTGGTTGAATCCTTCATATATGGGACACAGAGTGAATTCTGAGTTTTGATTCAGTTAATGAATAGAAAAACAGAATTACATTTATCAGTACTTGACCTGCCATCACCCATTGGAAAAACTCTCCAAATCTTCTTCTCTGGCAAAATTACTGGACCATCTCAGCACTTTAAATTCTTGTCTTTTATCAATTTTAAAGGATGTACTTTTCTTCTTTTTTTTTTTTTTTACAAATTTTCTTTCTGATTTTATGTTTGCCTAATAAAAAAGTACTCATGGTATAATCTTTGTTGAGTGGTTTCATAAGATTTGAAGACCAGATTCTTTATCCGTTAAAATTAGATGAACCGGGCACGCTGGTGGCGCAGCGGGTAGTGCGACCCATGTATGGAGGCCTTGGTCCTTGACGCGGTCGACCCGGGTTTGACTCCGACCCGCAGTCCTTTGCCGCATGTCTCTCCCCCTCTTCCACCCCCTTCCTGTCAGCCTATTGTAATAAAAAGTGAGCCACTAGAGCTGCAATAAATCTCCAAAAAAAAAAATTAGATGTGCTGGTTGCCCTTTGATTGTGTCCTTTTTTTCTAGTTCATGTAATGAATCAACTCAAAAGATTTTCTGTCTATAAACACACCAAGTGACTGAATGTACTTTGGTGCACTTTTTTCCAGTTCAAGAAAAACTTCGTATGGGTTTGGGCTATGCATAATCTGGATAGTCTTGTAATTCCTTTTTTTTCTCTGATTCAAAGGAGCAGTAAGTAATAGTGACACCTAGTGTTTCAGATTAGGATAGTTGTGATACTTTTGGCATAAAGTACCAAATGCTACCTGCGCTGTGTTTTGGCAACCCTGGGAACTCTCATGTGGTTGGCTTAGGAACCAGGAAGTAAACACGGACTACACTCTGCACCAAAGTACTTCTAGGTTTGAAAAGAGGAACACTAGACATTATTGATGGAAAGGACCGATTGTTTACAGGGAATGCTACTTCCATCCCAGGTAACAAATATTATGATTTTGGCTAATTTTACAGTAAATATCTTACTTATTGCTCCTTTAATAGCGCAAATCTCTTTCAATGAGCCCGCTGCATATTTTTTCTCTTTTATGTGGTACAGCCCTTAAATGAAATGAGAGTTTGTCATAATTGGACTTAGCGAGTCAGACCTCAAAACTGGAAATTGTTCTTGGCAGGGAAAAGCCTGATTGGTGCATCTCTAGGTAAAAACCTCCGTGGGCTTTGAGCTTACCAAAACTGTAGGTAAATTTCCTGCTGTCACGAAAACACCTGGACCATCCTGCCACCTACAGGCCTGAAACATGTCAACCTGTGATCGCCCACTTAGCGTGCACTAATCCAGGAGCGGAGATGTGCGTCGTAACTCAGAACAGAACCATGGGGTGAAAAATGAATCTGCTTGGGTGTTTGAAACAGCGGTAAGTCAGCGTGACACAGTATGCAGGCTGAATGCACTTCCTGCCTCGGAAACCAGATGTTGCGACAGATTAACGTTAACCACGTCAAATGAAAATGCCTGCAGAGAAAGCTCATTGAGCTGTCTGCTATCTGACCTCCATCAGCTGTTTGCTGTCATCACTGGACACATGCATTTGTTCTTTTCTTAAATGCTTTCCTTCTGTCTGTCTTTCCCTTTTTCACCCCCCCCCCTTCTCTCTCTCTCTTTCTCTCTCTCTGACACACAACCTCTCCAGCAGTGACCCACTGTGAACAGCTGCAGATGTGATTTATACACAACTGGGGTGTGGTGTATTTGGCTAAAAGGAGGATTAGGCTGTTAGTTCCCCCCCCCCTGTCCCACCCACCCACCACCAAGACATACACACACACACACACAGAACCACCTCATTACCCCTCCTCTTTCTGCCACAGCTACACAAGACCAATGGCCTTCTTTGTTTGGAAGTAATTTATTATTGCAGTCAGCAGGAATGTGGTATTCCTGCCAGTATTTAATTACTAAACGTTGCTCCAAACTTCCCATCACACACAATGTCACTCATGGGTCTCAGTAAGCTTTATTAAAAGACACACACACACACACACACACACACACACACACACACACACACACACACACACACACACACACACACACACACACAAACACAGAAATGAGTCTTGACCTACGCTGTTCCTTAAAGTTCAGGGCAGGAGGTAAAGACACCTGCTCCAAGGTCCAAATAAAGCAGACTAAAATGATGGAATAATAATACTAATGATGATAAAATCAAGATTAGACAGCCACATTACCCTCTGAGGACATCCGTGCCCCCTCTCCTCTTGGCCCTGTTGGCTCTGGTGTCCGTGTGCCTGGTCACCGGCTCGCTGTCCTCGTTGTCCACCTCCTCTGCGCCTACCAGTCTGCCAAAGAGCGACAGCAAGGCCAGCAGAGCCACGGCCAACTGCAGCAGCCGTCCTGCGCGCTTTCTGTCCGGCATATTTTCTCCAAAAAAGCGCAACTCCAGTGCTCGGTGAAATAAAATAAAAATACAATAAAAAAATAATAATTAACTAGTTTCCCAGCACTGTCGGACCTCCTCAGTCAGGAGTCAAAGCTGAAAAACAAATTTATAAAAGTAAATACAATGGAAAGAATAAGCGAATGAAAAAGGCAGATAATTAATGCGCACTAAATAAAATCCAATTATGACCTCAGCTTTATGATCTAGTAAGACTTTTAAAAAAAATCAAGCAATGTTGAAAGTGTAATTTACCTTGTCTCCAAAGAAGGAGATTCGCCTGGGACCCGACTCAGCACTGCTTTACTCTTACTCGCATGGTAACAAGCTGAATAAATGTTCTGCGCAGAAAAAAAACAGCGTAGAGGAGGAAAAGTCACTCAAAAGCTTTCGCCTGCAGCTGCTATAAGTGAATGCGCATTGTAACTTTTGCAAACTACTCATGCGCATGTAGCAGAGCGTTGGGTTTTGCGCTGGTAAGTTGGAGGAGCGGATGCATTCCTGAGGATGGGAATGGTCAAACTCTCTGTGTCTCTCCCCCTCTCTCCGCGCAGAGCTCTTTCCTCATCCCTGCTCCACTCAACTTTCCCCAAAAACTCCCCCCACCCCCACCCCCCCTTGTCCCTGCTCTCGCGATAACAAAACAAAGCGAGCGAGTTCATGAATGGGCTGAAAACTGCGCACCTTCGGTAAACTTATACATTGAGGTATGGAAAACTCATTTCCCCCAGTCACGTGC